>NW_011494628.1:688474-753478 GCF_000754665.1 Bison bison bison
GGAGGCAGGTAACTGCTGCTGCTGCTGCTGCTCAGTCGCTTCAGTCATGTCCGACTCTGCGCGACCCCAGAGACGGCAGCCCACCAGGCTCCCCTGTCCCTGGGATTCTCCAGGCAAGAACACTGGAGTGGGTGGCCATTTCCTTCTCCAATGCATCAAAGTGAAAAGTGAAAGGGAAGTCACTCAGTCGTGTCTGACTCTTTGCGACGCCATGGACTGCAGCCTACCAGACTCCTCCATCCATGGGATTTTCCAGGCAAGAGTACTGGAGTGGGGTGCCATTGCCTTCTCCGAAAGCAGATAACTAGTGAGAGCCTATTGTACAGCACAGGGAACTCTACTCAATGCTCTGAGGTGACCTAAATGGGAGGGAAATCCAAAAAAAGAGGGGAGATACATATACATATAGTGGATTCACTTTGCTATATGATAGAAACTAATGTAACATTGTAAACAACTATCTTCCAATAAGAATTAATTTTTTAAAATAAAAAAAAAAAAAAAAGCAACCAGGAAAACCAAATTGAATAGCCAGGCCAGCCAAAGCAGATAAGTAGCTGTGAAGCACAGTTACCTGGTGAGTACCACCTGTGCAGAGTGCATTCCTGTCCCAATTATTCAAACCAAGCCCCTGATGCTGGGAAAGATTGAAGGAAAGAGAAGGGGATGACAGAGCATGAGATGGTTGGATGGCATCACAGATTCAATGGACATAAGTCTGAGCAAACTCTGGGAGTTAGTGAAGGACAGGGAAGCCTGGTGTGCTGCAGTCCATGGAGTTGCAAACAGTCAGACACGACTTAGTGACAACCACCACCACCACCCTGGGAGGAGGGTTATACCTCTTGATGCCTCTTGGAGAGAACAGTTCCTGATTCCACTGACAAAAAGTTTGGCCATATGACTTGTTTTGACCAGTGGTAACAGACTTGATGTGTGTGACATCTCAAGAGGAGTTTTAAGAGCCTCTGAGAGCTTGCGAACCCCCTTGCTCTCCTTCCAATGCTGTGAGAACAAAGTCAATGAAGGTTTTAGGGATCTCAAGAAGGGATCATTGTATGGAGCAAAATCACAGCTGTAGCAGAGCTGCAGATGACATAAGAATAAGATCCATACCTTTGTTCTTGCAAGCCACTGAAACCTGGGGCATATTTCATCCCTCAGTCTTACTGAGAGAAAGTGGACTGATTCACTACCCTCCATGGGGCACAAATGATAAATACTCAAAGAAGGACAAGGATGACATGGCTAATGTGTGCTTAGACTGAAAGCTCCTGGCGGCAGCAGCCTCATTCTCATGGATGCCAGAAACGCACAGCTCTCCAAACACACAGCCCCGGCTCCCGCCCATGGGAATTTGAGGCTGGCACAACACCACCATCACGGTGATGCCCTCCATTCATTATGTTTCGAACTGGAGTTCAATGGGGGTAAAGGCAGACCGTGGACTTATCCTCAGAGTCCCAAGCCACTCCCTGATCTCTGATTGCCCACAGGTCTGCAGGAAACCTCGAACCTGTCCCCAAAGTCCTGTCATGTGGCCTTTGAAATCTCACAGTGGATTCTCAGTTCAGAGAGGTCATCCCCCAGGCCCAGACTGTGTCTCTTTTTTTTTTTTTGGTGGTTGTTCATTTGAAAGTAGGCACAGTATTTAAAGGTTTCTCATAGAACAAATGGGTTCTCTTGCTCAGTATGAGGAACACTAGATACAACGAGCTGTAAGGTCCCTTTTGGCTCTGAAACGGATCAGTCTTTCAGCATTATCCAATTTGGACATTATTTTCCTCACCATTTGATAGGCAGATATCAAATTTATTAGTGGCACATATCAACTTTATGCAGTTAATTAGGGCAGAAAAACAGATGAATTTTCCAAGTGAACTGACATCATAATCTAAGTGAGATGAACATGGTTATAAGGCAAACCTGTCTCCACTTATCAGTCTTTGTTCAGAGAGTATTGTGTATGTTACTTTTGAAGAAAAAAGAACTAGTTAGATTAAAAATCTGTGAACAAAGTCAAAACAAAGAATTCAAATATATATTTTTTCTCTCTTATACAGCCTGAGGGCAATAGCCACAAGAAATTACTATAAAGTGTGAGTAATGCAAAATAGATTTTGTGAATTTCCATCTGAAACGTGAATTTAATATACAACTGCAAATTAAGAAATGCTTTTTGATTTATAAAGTAGGCTTGATTCATATGTGGAAAAAATTATGTCCCGTAGACAGCTCCAAGATGAACCCTAGGCTGCACGTGGACCTGGAAAAGTGGAGGGGAGTTTCATAGACTGAGAAGATACTGTGACTGCAGAGCCAGACCTTCATCCACATTCGTCAAAACCAAAGCACCCAAGGCCACCGCCACCCGTCCTGAGAAGATGGGCAAAGCAGTCTGTCAGCGACTCCACGACCAGCTATCACAACGACAGACCTCTAAGCTACTGAAAGGAACTGAAGTTCTGTGTTTACTTAGGGCACGTACACAGACTAACACCCAGCCTTACCCTGAGCTTTCGGCTTAGGAGCCAATGTCCAATCCCAGCTTCGCCATCGCTATGTGGTAAAGAAGTTTCCTCGTGTCACTATTTTTCATGAGGGCTTTTGCTTACAGGGTCACAGTGAAGAAGAGCCTTCTAGTAGGAGTCTCACTGCCCACCGGGCATGGAGCCATGACATGTGCAACATCCTGCAGGGGGGACAGCAGTGACTGATGCCCCCTGCCTCCCGTGACTCGCTGCTGCTAGTGTGTGAAAGAACCTGCTCTGATAGAAGGCAGACTGACACAAGTCAGCAGCGAGTGGGGATGTCACCTCTCTCGCCACGTGATAAACTCCTCTTTGTGCTTCAGAGCCTGGCTGATAGCACCTCCTCTGTGAAGCCTTCCCTGCGCTTCTCCTCCTCCCTGCTGCTGCTTGGTCTCATGGCTGATGGATGGATCTGGCAATGGTTTGTTTCAGGGCTTTCTCTATGGGATGAGTTCTGTAAGGCAGGGGCTGTGCCTCAGATTTGCTGGGCATCCAGTAAGCTAAGCTGACTTTATAAAGGTCTACATAATAGACTAAGGATATAAGTGTTAGTCATTCAGTTGTGTCTGACTCTTTGTGACCCCATGGACTGTAGCCCACCGGGCTCCTCTGTCCATGGAATTATGCAGGCAAGAATACTGGAGTGGGTAGCCGTTCCCTTCTCCAGGGATCTTCCTAACCCAGGTCTCCTGCATTGCAGGCTGATTCTTTACCATCTGAGCCACCAGGGAAGCCCCCTAATACACCTAAATAAATCAATCAATAAATATCTGTATGAGATTCAAATGAGAAAAATACGGAAAAATAAATCCAGGCTAAATCCTTCTAGATGCCCTCCATGCATAATCCCCTGTGGATTACACAGAAGACTTCCTTATACAGAAAACTTTGGGAAACCACCCCCCTCTTTAGGAAACCTGAGACCCTCTGACATGATGTAATGCTTTTTCTTCCTATGAAAAGCAAACCGCAGCTCTGGTCTGTGATTCTTAAGCGAGAAACACCAAGCTCTTCCCTATGTGACCTTCTCCAGGACACACACCTGTATATGCAGTAAGAAAAGACAATGAGACAGTGTGTAGTTTGTCAGCTCCCTGTTTAAAGTGCTTCTTTTTGAGGAAATTATGCTTGCTTGTATTGTTCCTATTATAAAGAGGGAGAAATCTGGGTCTTAGTGTGGTAAACAGGGCAAGAGCACAACCACCAACATCCATGCTTTGGTTCACAAAAGGGACTAAGAGAAGTAAGAACAGAAGCCTCCCTCCTCCAGCCTCTTCTACCTTTGCTGGGAAAATAGCCCAAGAGCTCATGAAGCATTTGGCAAAACACTTCAGTGTACACGTGTCTACTCTGGCCACTGGGTAGGCCAATTTGGGGGTCCAGAAGCTTCAGGGTGACTTTAGGACCCCACTTTTGGTAAAAGTAGTGTGGGGACCGCCTTGATACAGCTCAGACTGTATTTGTCAGCAAATGAAACGGTAGTGGGACACTTTGGGCTATTTCTGGTGTCCTAAGATTTCTGCTCCGTCACAATAGAAGCCTCAGAGCTAAGTCTAGTTCAAAGAAGAGAGCAGTCCCTAGCCACGGCAGATCCCTTCCTGCCCTTGAGTCACTTCCCGCCCTGAGTCAAAGCGGCTCACTAATAAGCGAACAGACCCCACGCACTCTGACTGCAAGGGTCATCACTCCATCTACTGATCTCAGAGGCACCGACAGAGAGCAAGGATGGGCAACCAGAGCCGCTTTATTTGCAGGAAAAAAACCCAAACAAAATAAAGGGAGCTATAGTGATGTGCCCGGAACTACCTCTGCAAGGAGGCCTTGTGGAGGAGGAAGCCTCACTTGTGGTGTTTGCTAGTTTCCACGGTGTAAATAACCTCACCATAGCTGATTTCAAGCCATCAGCAGGTTGAAAGACTGGCAATGTTGTTTTTAATAGTCAACAGTTGGAACCAAAAAAGCCTGCCATGAGCCAACTCTAGCACACTGTGCAACTTACATTTATTGAGGGTTTATGATGGGGCCATGGGCTTCCCTGGTAGCTCAGGTGGTAAAGAATCTGCCTGCAATGCAGGAGACCCTGGTTTGATTCCTGGGTCTGGAAGATACCCTGGGGAAGGGAATGGCTACCCACTCCAGTATTCTGGCCTGGAGAATTCCATGGACAGAGGAGGCTGGCAGGCCCCAGTCCATAGGGTTACAAAGAGCTGGACATGACTGAGCGACTTTCACTTTATGGCAGGGCCAGAGACTGATAAGCACTTTATATTTCAAGTGTCTCATTTCATCTTCCCAGCAGTCCTATAAGGAAGGTTCATCATCACCATCCCCATTTGAAGGTGAGAAAACAGGGGCACAGAGAGGATAAGCCACTTGCCCACTGGGGCTGGGAAGAAGGGGCTGGAATCCCAGTCTGACTCCCCAGCTGAAGTCCTTCCAGCCCCACAGTGCTCTTGCGAGACAGACTCTCATTTCCATAGTAATGGATCTCTAGCCAAAGGGCAGGGCCTTCCATCCAGAGTCCACAGGGCCCCAGTGAGGCCAGACATCCCTCACCCAGGCACAGAACACATGAGGGGGACTCCTTGCCTTTGTAAACTCAGCCTCCTCCTCCCATTTTCTTCCCTCCAATCTAACTCTCACCCCTTCACGCTTCCCTACCAGGAACAGCCGCCTCTGTCCTGCTGCGGGTGCCCCCGCAAGCCCATTCACGTATAGCTGACCTACTGTACCCCTGTGTCAACAAGGATGGGTCATCCAGCAGTGTCCTCCTTGGGAGTCTCACACTGGGAGAGCCCCCTGCACTTCCAGGGCAGGAGCCGACAAGGGCATGGCCCCAGAGCTCACTGTCCGCAGGAGGTAGAGGGCCTCTGTTGGACATGGCACAGGGATGGCTGATCAGTGAAAGCAAAGAGGTGGACGGGGATATATCCCTATATCCGAAAGTCAGGAGTTATTCCAAATCCAGGGAGACATGAAAACCCGGGATGGGAATTAAACTTGTCCTAAGTCCTTAAAGTGATCACCTCTAGGCTAAGCAGAATCAGGAAAACTGTCAGTGGGACTGACTAATAACAAGAATTTATGGGCATAGGAGGGTCAAGGAGCCAGATGCAGGCAAGACTCCCAGGCCCTGACCCCAGGATTTGTTTCCATTGTTCTGTGATTTTGTTGCCAAAAACAGCAAGTCTCTTATTAGAAACTCTAATATGTGCAATTTAACTTGAAATGATTTTCCCTATTTAAAAATCTGCCCAGTGAAGAGGTTCAGTAGGTTTTTAAACTATTCATACAAAATGCAACCTTCCAATTAATTTACAAGAACTGACTGATACCAGGAAAGATGCAAATTTAACAGCCAAAGTTAAATGAAAACTTCTGCATATTCAATGGCCCATAATTTAAAAATGAAGCTCATGATTTATAACTGCAGCCAATGATTTATTTCTTTCACCTGGATCTACACACTTTTGTGGGGTAACTTTTTCATTACAAAAGTCATTAAAAGCATGAAAATTAACAGAATCACTGTACCTAGTTAGCCTAGACCAAGGTTTGGTTTTTTAAAATGAAGTGTATTTAATCTCATGGCTCTCAATACAAGTATTGTTCATAATTTTTGGAAGGTATTTTGTGTCAGTAAAATGATTTTCCATGTTTTCATATTTATAGTCCTTAAACTTTTAAATTTTGTGCATATTTTTATAAATTACATACTTAATTACAAATATTCTGTAAATTATCATTTAGTAAATATAATACAGTGTAAAACTCAAAGCATCTAACTGGCAGAGAGCCACCATCACAGGAGTTTGTGAGCACGTAGGAGTTTGTGTCCCAGGTCACACAATGTGACCAGCACGATCCTGTCCCATCAGTCAAAGGCCATGAGGTCAAGAGCCACGACTAACGTGCACACCGAGGGCTTTTCAGAGGCAAAAGTGAGGGCAGGGACTGACTGGATTTCTATAAACACTGCTCTTTAAAAACCACTTTAGGGACTTTCCTGGCAGTCCCGTAGTTGAGAGTCAGCACTTCCAAAGCAGGAGGCACTGGTTCCATCCCTGGTCAGAGAACTAGGATCCCACATGCCAAATGGTGTGGCCAAAAAATTTTTTTTAATTAAAAACAATCTTAATATTGTAGGCATAATTCCTTTGAAAAGTAAAATAATTATCATATAAAAGCAAAAGGTAAAAGTCTCCCTTTCAAGAGGTTTTTCATTTTGGTATGAAGAAAGAAAAATTCAGGTATTAAATTTTAAAAGGAACTTACCTAATCATAAAAGACTGTCCTAAAATATTAAAAATTAATTTATAGTACAAACTAACAAACTATGTAAGAAATAGGTATACTTTGAAAAGTACTGAAAAGATGTTCTCATTGTTTAATAATCCCACACTGAAAACTTCAGGGTGAAATGAGGTTTCATTAAGAATAGTAACTAAAGAGGTTGCTTCTTATGATTTGCAAATATGTATTTCATACCATTCTCTAATGAGAACCTAGGAAAATGGTGCTTTTCTTTTACTGTGAATATTTATGTATGTGGTTTCTAGCTGCCTTGAGCAAACTCCATTCTTAAATTGCTGTGTCTCTACAAATCTCTTAGAGCTGCTGTTTGGGATGACATTTTGTCCAATTAGTTGTCAGCGTACTTCCTTTTACCTTCCCAGCAATAACCTTACTTTTTCTAAGACAGTCAACCCGTTCAATTAAAACTGTACAAAAAGTTGTTCTGAGAGACCTACTGCTAGGCAACAGAAACTTGTTGAACTAAATCTCAGGTGGAAAACATTTCTGAAGACAGATGAGAACAATTACAGTCATCGCACAATAAATTATCAATTTAACCCAGAATAGAATACCGTTTTGTTAGAATTTACAGAGGTCAAAACAAAACCGACAACCTATGAGGATGTGAACATTCTTACGAATGTGTACGTTTATTTGAATATGTACAAATGTGTATACATATTCAGCAGACGTGACAGATCCCCGATCAACAGCTAATTGGGCTTGCTGTGTTTGATCAACCCACACCTGTTCCCTGTGCTGTGACTCTGGGAGACAGCTCGGAATGTCAGCGCGCTGGGTTTTCAAGAGAGCACTCCGATCACCAGTTCTTCACAGAAACGTGCTTTGAAGAGACACAAATGAAGCAGAACGACTTATTACACGAAATTCAAAGTGAACTTAGATTCGGAAATATAGGCTCTGCATTATAAACCAAACTAAAACACTGCACACACATTTATCTTGGAGAAAAAAGTTTGACTACAGAAAAGGCTTTTAAAGGCTCACAGAATTTATGAGAAGGGTTTCCTAAGGACTTGGAAACTAAATTTTTAAAAATTATTTTTTGCTGCATTGGGTCTTAATTGCAGCATGTGGGAATCTTAAGTTTCCTGACCAGGGATCGAACTCACATGCCCTACATTGGGAGGCAGATTCTTAACCACTGGACTGCCAGGGAAGTCTTCTAAACTGTCCTCAAAAAATAACAGTTATGAGTTATCCGCCAATGAATCAGAAATGTGAATTAAATTCCCTTTAAAATACACAAGGGTTTAAAAATTAGAGGAAATATTCTTGTTTAAGTATTTTTTAGAAATGTTATAAAATGTATTTGAAAATGTTTGAAAAATAGCTGGAGGTATTTTTATAAATCCCAAATGAAGCCTGACTCATCCATCTTTAATTACAACAATTACTAACACTATTGTTTAGGATTTATGTTATGGAATACAGTAGTCAGACCATGATTAGTTATTTGTTGAAAGAAGTTATTTAAGATGTGCTAATCGAAAGCATTTTGAACATTCAGAGCTAAACTTAGAAACTCAGTTCTGAGGTATTTTTTCAAATGCGGACACTGAAGCCAGGGCAAGTCATGGACAAACTTTCAGAATGATCAATTCATTTCATAAAGCCTGCCCTGAAAGAGAAGTAGGTGTACCTCAGATACAGCAAAGGGCAACAATATTCCCAAAGTCATGGCTTTTATTTGGCTGCAGGGGGTCTTGGCTGAGGCACAGGGACTCTCTGGTTGCGGTGCTGGCTCAGCAGTTTGTGTGCAGGCTTAGTTGCTTCTGGGCATGTGGGACCTTTGACTGTGTGGATCACAATAAACTGTGGAAAATTCTTAAAGAGATGGGAGTATCGGGCCACCTTACCTCCCTCCTAAGAAACTTGTATGCAGGTCAAGAAGCAACAGCTAGGAATCGGGCATAGAACAATGAACTGGTTCAAAATTGGGAAGGGAGTAATTCAAGGCTGTATATTGTCACCCTGCTTATTTAACTTCTATGCAGAGTACATCATGCAAAATGCTGGGCTGGATGAAGCACAAGCTGGAATCAAGATTGCTGGGAGAAACAGCAACAACCTTAGATATGCAGATGACAGATATGCAGATGACTTCTGGCAGAAAGTGAAGAGGAACTAAAGAGTCTCTTGCTGAAAGTGAAAGAAGAGAGTGAAAAAAATGGCTTGAAACTCACCATTAAAAGCCTAAGATCATGGCATCCAGTCCCATTACTTCATGACAAACAGAAAGGGGAAAAAGTGGAAGCAGTAACGGATTTTATTTTCCTGGGCTCCAAAATTCACTGCAGACGATGACTGCAGCCATGAAATTAAAAGATGCTTGCTCCTTGGAAGAAAAGCTATCACAAACCTAGACAGCATATTAAAAAGCAGAGACATTACTTTGCTGACAAAGGTCTGTATAGTCAAAGTTATGGTTTTTCCAGTAGTCATGTAAAGATGTGAGAGTTGCATCATAACGAAGGCTGAACGCTGAAGAGTTGATGCTTTCAAATTGTGGTGCTGGAGAAGACTCGAGTCCCTTAGACTGCAAGAAGACCAAACCAGTCAATCCTAAAGGATATCAACCCTGAATATTCATTGGAAGGACTGATACAGAAGCTGAAGCTCCAATACTCTGACCACCTGAGGTGAAGAGCTGACTCACTGGAAAAGACCCTGGTGCTAGGAAAGATTAAGGGCAAGAGAAGGGGACAACAGAGGATGAGATGGTTCGTTGGCATCACTGACTCAATGGATACTGAGAGAGAGTGGAGGACAGAGAAGCCTGGCATGCTGTGGTCCATGTGGTCATGGAGAGTCAGGCACGACTCAGCAACTGAACAATAAATTGTGGATCTTAGTTCCATGACCAAATATCAAACCTGAGTCTCTTGCATTACAAGGCAGATTAACCACTGGATCACCAGGGAAGTCCCCCAAATTCATAGTAATCCCACAACACAAGCCACTATTTTTTCCTATCATTAGAAACATAAATACTGTAAAAGAATATATCACTGTAGTCTGCACAAAAGTCTCTTGGTTAAAAAAAAAAGGCACTACAGAAAAGGGATGGTAAAACAGTGATCAATAACCCTCAGAAAAATGGGTTAACATTTATTTCAAGAATTGAGAACTTTTGCATTTAACACTGGAATATGGCAAAGGCCTAGGCTTTGGAACTAAACTAACTTAGGTTCCATTCCTTCTTCTGCTTCTTAGGAGCCAAATGACTAGAGCAAGTCACCCTATAAGCCTCAGCTACTGCTTCTGCAAAAAAACGTGAATGTGAAAGTCACTCAGTCATGTCCGACTCTTTTCGACCCCGTGGACTATACAGTCCATGGAATTCTCCAGGCCAGAATACTGGAGTGGGAAGCCTTTCCCTTCTCCAGGGGATATTCCCAACCCAGGGATTGAACCCAGGTCTCCCACATTGCAGGTAGATTCTTTACCAGCTGAGCCACAAGGGAAGCCCAAGAATACTGGAGTGGGTAGCCTATCCCTTCTCCAGCGGATCTTTCCAACCCAGGAATCGAACCTGGCACTCCTGCATTGAAGGTGGATCCTTTACCAACTGAGCTATCAGGAAAACCCTCTGCAAAATAAAAGGATAATAGTAAATACATCTTAAAACTAATGTGTGGACTTAATAAAGCAATAAAGGTAAAGTTCTAGCACGCAGCAAACATTATAAATGTCAGCACCAGTGCTGTATGATGTCAATTCATCTGGTATTTCTTATTCTTAACTACCATCTACTTGGATGAGCCGTCTCTATCAGCACCACGCTGCAGAGGTTTGAAGCCCCTTCATAAATGCGCTTGCTATCTGGTGTGCTTTCTTTACACCTTACCTGCAGCATTTATCAAGATGAGAAATAGACAGCTGTCCTGTTTCCCAATTCAGAATGTGATCCTGAACACATATCTTAAACTCTCTGTGGGCTCCGTTCCTTCACCTATAACACGAAGGGCCTGGACCAGGTCATTTGCTCCCCATTTCAGGTCTCAATGCCCGAGGCTGCTGCTGAGCCTCTCAACAACTCACAGGAAAGGTCCTAAGAAGATCTTAGAAAATGAGAAATCGGGGAAGAGCTGGCCATGACTTTTAGAATCACAAAGAGGATGGGAAGTGGGCACCGAACACACGTGTTCTCAACTCCCTCTCTCACCTGGCTGGCGGAGCAGGATTGGCTGGGAATCGGAGGGGAAGGAGTCGCTGGTGAATCCTGGCCTCTGCTGGGCGGGGAGCAGCTGACCACAGTGACACTCAGGCAGGCAGGGAGGAGAGCTCGGGGTGCCAGTCTCCCAAGTCTGAACCTGGGTGGATGGGATCCGCCAGAGGACACTCAAGCCCACGCTGCCTCTCTCCCCATCTGTTTGCAAGCAGCAGCTGCCCCTGGCCAGGCAAGGCTTCCCTTGCTGTTTGCAACTGAAGTCCCGGCCCAGGCAAACCCCCCAGCACGCGCGTCCTCTGCTGTGTAGCGGTCAGCACAGCACTGGGTGGTGGGAGGCAGCACTGGCCATGGGCGCTGGAGAATGTAGAAAGGACTAAAGGGAAGAAGGCCCTAGCCACGCGTGTGTCCTCTTTTTGTCCTTAATTAATTTTGTACCTCATTCTTTTCCTTTATACCCTCTAAGAGATCAAATCCTCAACAGTCACAGCAAGGAAGAAAGGGGAGCCGTGGAATCAAGTTGTTGCTAGGTACCTTCCAGCTATAAATATCATACAACATGACAAAATAATGATGCATAAATAACTGCTTCACACTTGGGTCTACCTGGAACACTCTGGGAACCAAAGATAAAGCCAAAAGGCCACAGATAGCCTAGAGAAACGACACAAACACTGAGCGCTCAACCAACACACTCCCTATCACTCTTCACCCCCAAATGGCTGTACTAATTCACCCATAATTCTAACACGTCTAACAACGTATTTCTTTCCATTAGGTTCATTGAAAGACTGCAGGTCAGAAATTGGAAGAGAAATAAAGGCTGACAGCCTGATAACGAGAGTAAAAATGCTATGAAAGCAAACACCACAACTCAAAGACCACGGAGTGACAGGCAGAAAAGCTTGCTCGCCCCTCCGCTGGCTGCTGAGGGGGGCGCATCACAAGGAAAACTCTGAATCACAAAGAGAAGGTGATGTTCAAATTCTGTGTTTTACAAAGTCAGAGAACAAGTGTGACATCTTTTAGAAAGCTTTTAATAAAAGCCAATTAAAAATAGATAAGCATATGAAAAGATGTTTGACCTCATGTCACTAGAGAATTCAAAATTGAAACAGCACTGAGAACCCAGGAGACCCCTGTTAGCATGGCTC
Source organism: Bison bison bison (assembly GCF_000754665.1). Lineage (NCBI taxonomy): Eukaryota > Metazoa > Chordata > Mammalia > Artiodactyla > Bovidae > Bison > Bison bison. Next base: position 700,648 of record NW_011494628.1, read on the forward strand.
AGTGAGAACCCCGACAACACCAAATGGCCGTGAGGATGCCGTGAGGATGCCGAGCCACAGGGACCCTCACTCACGGCTGCTGGGGATGCAAATGGTGCAGTCACTTGGAAACGCAGCCTGGTGGTTTCTTACAAAACTGAACATAACTCTTAACCACACATTCCAGCAACTGTCCTCTCAAGTAAGTACTCAAATGAGTCGAAAACTTACGTCCACACAAAACGCTGAGCAGGAATGTTGACAGTTTTGTTCATGAATGTTGAAGCCTGGGAGCAACCAGGATGTCCTTTCAGTGGGTGGTGGATGACCAGACTGGCACATCCATGTAATGGATTATTATTCCCTGATGAAGAGAAATGAACCATCAGCCACAAAAAGACAAGGAGGAATCTTAAATGCATACGGCTAAGTGAAAAAAGCCTGTCTAAAATGGGCACGCGCTGTGCGACTGCAGCTATATGGCATCCTGGAAAAAGACAAGCTGTGGACACAGCAGGAAGACCACTGGGTGCAGGGGTGAAGAGAAGGGGCAAAGGTGAGGATTTTAGGTCAGCGACACTGTAATGGTGGGTTTACGACACGACGACACGATGCTTTTGTCAAACCTGGTGAAGTGAAATGTAGACTGTGAACTTTAGTAATAATCAATACTGATCCAACTAAAACAAGTCAATCACACTGAAGTGAAGATACCTATAAAAGGGGAAATGGCGGGGTGAGGTGAGGATGGAAGAAGTGTATGAGAACTCTACGGACACACAAGCTTAATTTTTCTGTAAACGTAAAACTGCTCAAAAAATAAAGCCTGTGAATTTTTAAAAAGTAGCTTTGGAGGATTCATAAAATAAGACATAGACACCCAGAAAATTCACCTTATGGAACACCCACTTTGCAAAATGGTCCTACACAAGGAAGACAAATGTATTTGTTAAAAGAAAATTAACTGAAAAGCCATTCTTATCTTACCTGTATCAAGCCTGAAGTTATTAGCATAATGCATGGCAAACACAAAATAATGGGTTTACAATGTGTGATTTTGTAAGAACTAAAACTCTGGAAAAAGTCATCCCTTGTTGCGAGGGATTTGTTACTCCCACTGGTGGCAATAAGTGGACTAGAGACTGTAGATCAAACATGAACCACAAAGAAAACACCGACAAGCCACGCTCTAGAAATTTATTACCAAATTACACTCTATGCACAGACACAGCTCAGCTCGTGAAACTAGCAATGTGGCCACACAAAATGTAAGGAAAAGCACATCTAATAAATACAATTTGGAAACATCATTTTAAGTTAGGTTCAAAACACTGGGACACAGACACTGAAACGAGAATCTTAACAGAACACCACAGCACAGAGCGTTCTTACTGGACGCTGTGTCTGCACAGCCTTAACCGAGGGCATCAGTTGCTGCCGTGTGAATGGACGTGTCGCGTGCCCACCTCTGTGTGTGATCACGAAGCACTCAGGCCCTTGTACAGGAAGGGTTAGGTCCTTGCCACACGAGTGTGCCCTGGTGGTCAAGCCGCCGTGACAGAGGTGGGAAGACTAATGTAGATATTTGCAGAGGCTTCAACTGGAGGGTGTGACTTTGCCAGAGGAAGAACCACCAGCATCTTCAATTAAACTTTCAGTGTTAAAAAAAAAAAAAAAAAGTGAGTGAGAGAGGAGAGAGAAGGAAGCCATTCAAAAAACAAATCTGCCTAGATGATGAACTGAATTTCAACATGGTTCAGTTCATTCCCACGTGAAACTAAGCTTGCTGAACTGAGGTAGACTCCGGAAATGACATGTGCAAAGACTCAGGTTTTCCAAAGGGTAATATTTAGTCATTTCAGAGCTTGCAGAACAAAAGTGTGTCTTATAATTTTGAACATAAAATCAGAGTCCTTTCACTGGAGGAAAACCTCCATATTAATTCCCTATTTGTTGTGCCAAATTTCCAGAAACGTACACACTGCTGGTGACAAAGCAGAATCTAGATTATTTATATATATATATAATAAAATCAATCAAGAAATGAGAAAGGGAAAATAAAAAAACTAAATCTGATGACATTACCTTCATATTTTTCCTGTTTTTATTAACAAGTCAACTGGAAATTTAGAAATATCCCTCAAGTTAAAGAGTTATTCAGAGCCAAAAAAAAAAACTAATAAAAATGCAAAGAATTACTGTCAATTTGTGAATGTTTAAAAACATAAGTGTTACTTAGGGCTTTATTTTTTAAATATTCATATCGTTTCCACAAGAGAAAACAACATTAAAAGCAAATGTCCTAAAAAATTAAATAAGTAAGTATAAAAAGCCTAATTTAAAAGTATAAATAAGTAAACACAGTAATTATAATGTGGTTTTAGCTTTTTCTGAAAAAAAAGTTAGCAGCAATGAGACTAAAACATTTGGGGTTTAAATATCTGAATTCCTCCAATATGCCTTCCAACTATAATTCCTACCCTTTTCTATTGTGACAGATTTTTAAATTCACATAAATATTATGTACATCACTAAGTAAGTAGTATATATAGTATATAAACAAATCTATACAATCAAAACAGTTATGGAACAGAAGATACAAAACGAATGTTAAAAGAATGATTACCATTGCTTCCTTATGGGGTTAAAGCGGCCCTTTCTTGGAAAAGGCCAGCAATTACCCTTAGCATTCTATGCCTATCACACAGGAAATACCCTAAGGTGACTTATTGTTCGCAAGAGAAACGGAAGTGTGGGAATCTATAATGCCAAGACTCAATGATCAAAACAACCCAGAAGGAGCCAAAGCCCACAGGACAAGCAAATGCCTGCCTTGTCCCTCACTGGACCTCTAAGTCCTTCAGGGTCAGGAGAGTAAAAACAGAACAGTGTCAGCTGGTCTATGATTCTCATCATGGATTCAGCAGCGTATACAGAAACCTCCCAGGAAGGAATTCAAACTCAAGCTGTTCAAAACCTACGGCATCAATAATGTCATGTTTCAAAGAGTCAGCCTACACGTAGCGAAGTGTAAGAGTGACAATTATATTGAAAATCTGGGCAGTGTATTTTTCCTGGTGTAGCAGCTATATGTTTGTTTACAGTAGATTCACCAGACACTTGCTCATTTTTTGAATAATTAGTGATTTCAGCCTACTTTTTGACAGTCAAATATCACATCATAAAAAGTGCAATCTCCAGAGCCCAAACAAAGCCCCCACAGGCAGCTAGAACATAGCATGCTACTTCTTTCAAGCTGTCCTGGCATTTTTGGAGGCAGAGGTCCAAGCCCAACACGTATCTGGTCATTCTGGACCGCTGACGATGCTGCTGACTAGAAGACAAAATCTGGGACGCCAACGTCTACTTTCTACTTGGATTTATAGAAGGTTTCAGCCATTTGTCTGGCACATTTCATGAATATTAATTTCCTTCTAAAAACAAAGGAATTATCCAAGCAAAATGTTTGCAATAAACATGTAACAGGTTTACAGGTTCTCCACAATTACATGTGTACATGTTCAGAATAAACATGTAGCTTGGGAAATGGCAAAAATGGTTCTTGTAAACAGCCAGGTCTATAACAGTTGTATTGTTCAAGCAAATGGATTCCAGTTCTAATTTTAAAGCAAATTTGAAGAGAGAAAAACTTTCATATATAATCTTTCCAAAGCACACACAGGTTACCGTGCCTTTCATTTTCATTAGCTAGAGCCAGGATCCTTTAAGCGGTTAAGACATACCGAGCATTCACCATCCTCTACAGAAAAACCAGGGAAGTGAAAAAGCACACACGACTGACGGAACACAGTGAAGACAAGCTCCCAGGAACTAACCAACTGACAGTTTTTTAAAAAACCACAATTACTATGTTATTATGCATGAAGAAGTCAGGAAAAATTGAAACAGAAGCCAAGACAAATAACATAAAATCTAGAAATATGGTCTAACTAATCAACTAGCATATACAAAATTTTTGGCAATCAAAACACTAAGGTTTTAACCATGACCCCTTGGATTTCATGAAAAAAACAAGCTACTGGCTGGCAATAGTCTGCAAGATTATGTTAGTGTGATTATTTATTTTTAAAAGTTCATGAATAAAAGGAATTAAGATGAACTAATTCAATTAAAATCATGATATCTCATGATTTTATCTCTTCTAATCTATGCCTCAGAGGAAAGGGGGAGGGCGATTTAAAGCATCAGATGAATACTGCAGGTCAGAGTCAGACTTATCTAAAAGTTACATAGTCTTAGTAGGGCAAAAGCTCCTAAGCAAGTTGCTAAAAGTTAACTTCAACTGTGAAAAAAGCTGTATTATTTTTAGTTAAACTATTAGCTACTGTCTAAAATTGAAAATTCAGGATACCATCCAATACAATTTTTTTTAAAGCTTGACTATCAAAGCATAGGTTGCCCAGTCAAAATAACAATTTTTAAAAACTAACATTCGGCTACTCATAACTAGATACACGGCCTCTCTTTTTCTGGCCTCCTTCTTGTCTAATTCCTGCTGAAGTGAATGAGCAAGGTTGATTTCTAACCTAACCTTAGTGTGCATACAAGCACTCAACCTAGACAAGGAATGGTTTCTAAACGTTCAACTGAACATCATTCATTACGCACGATGCTGTTTTGTTAATAAACAAGCTGTCCAGAAACCATAAAGAGTTTGCTTTGTTTTGCATTAGCCACAAGAGAGTGGACTTGTTTAGAATACCAAAGCATTTATTTAGAATACGAAAGGCAAATTCAGCAAAAAACAATGTTAGAGCAAGGGTTGATCTGTTGAACTTATTGAAAGAAGAGTGAAAACAAACTCAGAAGTCTAGAACGAAGAGGAAGGTCTTATGCAAACATGATACTTTTCCCGCCCTTCCAATATGAAGTACTGCCAGCAAAAATACTCCAGACCAGAGGAGCCACCTGGCAAGATGATTCAAAAACCACAAAGCATGAAGCTATACACCCCCACAAAGCTCAATAAGTGATTAAATAGCTAGTGGAGGAAATGGTGAGGGAGGGGAAGGTAAACATTCAAACGGTATAACAGCCTCTAACAGTAGTGGTTGAATGCTGAAGGTTTAACTAGCAGATTCATTATTTATTCCAAAACTATCACTCTTCACAATAAGGAACAGTTCTGACACAAACCCTGTTCTGATGCTAAAAGTCAACAGAAACAGGTCCTTCATGTTCAGAGCAAAGAAGAGGAAAAAAAATGCAAAGTCAGAAACAGAGTTCCTTCTAGATGTTCTGTAAACGAGTTTCTACAACAGCACATAGGTCACTTTCTTCAGCCCTCTGCACTCTGGTGCGGGTGTGCAGTCATAACGCATGGACACGTGAATGTCAGGCTCTCTGTGTAGGCTTTTCTTATTTCTCAACTACATGTATACTCTTTGTGGTTTTAAACTGTTTTCCTTTCAGAGAAAAATCTCTCCAATGAAAAGTTTCAAACCTGTTTTAAAAAAAAAAATTGCTGGAATTTCTTCACATTTTATAGACAAAAATACCAGAAATGAAAGAGCTGACAGAAATTCAAGCAGATCCAAATTCTACCATCCACTTTTCATATTTCTCTAAGTCTGCTGCAGAGACAGACTTTGCGATTTTCTTAAGAGCCAACTCAAAGTCTCCTCTGGTCACGGGCATCTGAAGCTCCTCTTTAGAGAGTGCACGGATCTCTTCTGGACTGAGACCGTTGATTCGCCGTCTCATGGCCATTAAGGATGCATCCCTAAAAACATACCAGGATCAGTGAGAATTTACTGTTGTGAATGTTTCAGACACATCTATTATGATAAAGTTAAGGGAACACATTCAAAAGATCATTTTTACATGTTTTTATGATGCCGCTCAGAATTTTCCACTTCAGAGAGAGACATCCTGAGGGTTCAGGAAAGGTGAAGACAGGGTGCTAAGGATTTAACCATAAAAGGGACTGTTGGTGAATCCTAAAAGTCTAGGTTGGGCTCAGATGGTGCTGAATTTTCTTTTCCCTCACTTGTTCTTCACAGACAGCCCAGAAGTCTAGGAAACTGAAGGGGAATTATGAAATACGGAATTGAGGACTTGGAAATAAATATAAGGCTAATGTTAGGATAACTTAAATCTTATGCCAGTTTGTCTACAATCTAAGCAGGGGAAGAAAAGTCAAGAACCTTTCTCCCTGGAGCATGAATACATGTACACACAGTAGATATGGGTGGGCAAGTGAAGAAGTAAAATCTGGCTTCTCCAGATCCTATTTTCAACTCTATTCTTGATCACTTGTAAATAATTATGCAGGTTAAGTAGACAATGACTGCTCACAAGATAGCTAACAGGCAGACAAGCCAATCAAAATTTCACATTTTTATACATTTTACTATAGCAATAGTAGAAGCTGTTATGAGCTTCCTGAGTGCCACTAAACTTAGATGTACACAGAAAAGTAATCGTAGAAAAAATGAGTAACATAGATATCACGGTTTTTACTGATGTCAATTTAAGTGTTGTCAGGAAAGTTAAGTACTGAAAAAAAAATCCTCTTGAGTGATGTGAACTGTCTAAAAGTTATGTTACTAAACTGAAAGGGATATTTACATATATATATATATATATATAAAATTGATCACTTTTCTTCGTCTGTGTGTAGTAAAATAATGCTAACCCAAACTAAATGATATTATTTTATGTTGATGTAGTGAGGCTCCAATTTAGGGCTAAATTAATCTCAGGTTGTTGAAGTTATTATTAACAAGTTAGGCAAAACAATTTCTTAAAAATCAAAGGCTATACAAGGTGAACATATTGTTATATAACTATTCAGCTAACAATGACCAGTGAAGTGTTACAGAAAACAACTAATACAAAAAGGTCACAGATCATTAAAAAAAAAAAAAAATACCTGCAAACGTTAGTTATATCAGCACCAGAGTACCCCTCAATCTTCTCTGCTATATCTTCCAGTTGAATATCTGGATCCAGCTCAACTTCACGAAGATTGATTTTCAGAAGCTCAGTTCTTCCTTTTGCTGTTAAAAGATTTTTTTGCTACTATTAGATATTTTACTTTACAAACCATTTTGTTAAGAAATCATCTATTAACATTCAGGAAAAGAAACAGAGTCTAATGCAAAGAAGAGTAAATAACTCTGAGTCTACAGATAATACTGATTTACCCCATGACCTGGAATCATGTAACTTCCTGTGGGCCTTAGCTGCAATGACTAATAACTGAAACAAAACTTGGAGTTTTCCTAAAAGATTGTGAAGACACTTGCCATGCGAACAAAGGTTTGAGATCCTTTATGAAAAATAAAAACATTAGTATTCTAGCACCAGAAATCCTTTTGTAAAAACAAAAATGTACTTAGCCTAGTTTTATGAAACTAGAGCACATGGAGTATAACTCCTGAGTTACTTTGCTCATCTTCTAGTACGACACAGGAAAAGCTTTCTAGAACTCTAATCAGTATTTTTTTTAATCTAGTTTTCTTTTCCTAGAAATTAGCAATTGGCACAAAACGCTTATTAATGTATTTTTTTTAATGGGGAGCCAGCTCACAGACATTCGTTGTTCCAATGCGACTGAAAATGTGTATGAAGTGAGCCCAAACAAACTGCAGACTTTTTAATATAACCAATCTTGCTGTTTTACCACCAGTTTTTGTGGCAAATCTGCTTAATACAGCACACTAAGATGATGCAAAATTAGTTCAGATGTGGCTCTCTATTATTTTCTAATAGGCAAAATGAAATTTAATTATCTCAATTTTTATTTTGAAAATTTAAAAATTTCAAGTAAAAACAGACTCAGTGAACACCATCTACCTTTTCTTTAGATCCCCCAGCTGTCACCCAGTTATCACCCCCTTGCCTTCTCCTCTACTCCCCTACCTTATCAACTGTGAGGAGCTACAGGCATCACAACACTGTACCTTAAATTACTCAGCAGTGTCTCCTAGGAACAAAGGTATCCATACAGTCATCTCACTAAGCAGGAAATTTAACACCGGTATGTGAGGATTATCTAATATACAATCCAGACTGAAATGTCCACATTTGTCCCAGGCTTTCAATCCTTTCTTAAAGACCTAAATTACAGATGGCATTAAGTTATTGTCTCTTTAATTTTCTTCAGTCTTAAACAGTTCCCCAGTGTTGTTCTGTTTGTGCCGTCTTTCACGACACTGACAATTCTCCCCCATATGATCTTACAGAGTTAAGGCATTCCAATAAAACACTCCATCAGGTACGTTTGAACCTGACAGGCAGATAGATATGAAAATGTTAATAGAAAGAACCAAGAATAACCAAGACACTCTGGAAGAAAAAAGGCAAGGTGGGAGGAACTGCTCTACTACAGAGCTGCTGCTAAGTCACGTCAGTCGTGTCCGACTCTGTGTGACCCCACAGACGGCAGCCCACAGGCTCCCCCGTCCCGGGGATTCTCCAGGCAAGAACGCTGGAGTGGGTTGCCATTTCCTTCTCCAATGCATGAAAGTGAAAAGTGAAAGTGAAGTCGCTCAGTCCTGTCCGACCTCTAGCGACCCCATGGACTGCAGCCCACCAGGCTCCTCTGTCCATGGGATTTTCCAGGCAAGAGTACTGGAGTGGGGTGCCACTGCCTTCTCCCCTACTACAGAGCAATAAGATTCAAATCTCTGTAACACTCTTGCAGAAGCAGACGAACAGATCCAGGATAGAGAATGGGAAGCCCAGAAGCAGAGCAGGGCATACAGTGTGGACACCTGATTCAGGCAGTGGGAGAAAAAGTCTTTTCAATAAATGACACCAGAAGTGACTATTCACAGAAGGAAAAGTGAAATTGGGTCATACCTCACCATACATAAAAATCAGTGCCAGATGTATTACTGATCTAAATATAAGATGCAAATTCATAAGCATTTCAGAAGATAAAGCAGGAATCTACCCTAATGACCTCAGAGTAAGTATTCATAAGACATAAAAGAAATCGATTACAAACAAAAAGACTAATAAATTGACCATATTAAAATCAGGAACTCCTGTTCATCAAAAGACACGGCTTATAAACTCAGTGAAAACACACAATCTACAGAGTTTGAGAAATACAACAGACGAGACAAAAAACTTATATCTAAAATAGTTAAAGAATTCCTACAAATCAGTAAGAAAAAGTCAGACCACCTAACAGAAAAATGGGCAAAAAACTTGCACACGTATATCACAAAATTCAAATGGCCAATCAGTAAAGGAAAAGATGTTCAAATTCCTTAATAGTAAAGGAAAGACAAAGTAAACCACAATAAGCACTGGCACACATTTATAAGTCTGACAAGACTAGGAGATGGAGAAATGCACATATGGGAACTCTCACATGCTGCTGGGAGGAGTGTACACTAGAGCAACCACTTTGGGTTTTTTGTTTTTTAATTTAATTTTATTTTTTAACTTTACAATATTGTATTGGTTTTGCCATATATCAAAATGAATCCGCCACAGGTATACACGTGTTCCCCATCCTGAACCCTCCTCCCTCCTCCCTCCCCATACCATCCCTCTGGGTCGTCCCAGTGCACCAGCCCCAAGCATCCAGTATCGTGCATCGAACCTGGACTGGCGACTCATTTAATATATGATATTATACATGTTTCAATGCCATTCTCCCAAATCATTCCACCCTCTCCCTCTCCCACAGAGTCCAAAAGACTGTTCTACAAGCCAGAAAGAAAAACACCAATACAGTATACTAACACATATATATGGAATTTAGAAAAATGGTAACAATAACCGTGTATACGAGACAGCAAAAGAGACACTGATGTAGAGCAACCACTTTGGAAGACAGACTGGATTTATCTACTGATGTTTCAGCTACGTTACACGACCCAGCAATTCGCTCCTAGGACGGAATGCTCCATCATGGCCTAAGGAAACTTAGGCACTGGCACCACTACAGCACATAGAAGAATGCTCAGAGTAGCAGAGCAGCCTAAACCTGGAAATAAGCATTAACAGCCATCAAATAACATGATGGGTAATTGTGGTATGACCACATAATGGATATTATGGGCTGAACTGTGTCCCCGCTAAATTCTTAAGTTGAAACTCTAGGCTCCAATGCAGTTGGTAGCATTCCACACACAGCAGGTGGATGTTAGTGAATGAATATCACTTTGCTCTTTTAGTCCCAGTACTAGAACATCACTATGTTTGTAAATCAGAATGTTTTATGTGGCCTGTCCTAAGAACTTAAAACACTGAGTTTAACATAACGCGTTCTTCCACAGAAATAAAACTCCCAACAGCCAACTTCAAGGAACTCTGGGGCCTAAGCCTGCTCCTACGTGAAGGCCTTGTAGGACTGAAGCTCAGTAGGCAGCACGCTCCTCTCCCCCAGTGACCATGACGTGGGGAAAGTAACTTCTGACACTGGTTCTATCCATGATTTGTTAGAAGAGTCTAAGTAGGATTTATCACCTCTATAAAACTGAATTAATGATACTTAATAACATTGTGAAAGGATTTAATGAGGGTTTAATGTGGCAACAACAGCATAAAGAACTGTCAACGCTACATGACCAAGTTAGTACACATTTGAAATTTAAATAAACACTGTCAGATAGATCACACACTTGTAGTAACAATTCTTCTTGAGTACCCGAGGCCGTCCAGCACGGCGGGTAACCAGCATGTGCTCCAGGGCCAGGCATACATCCAGCTCTGCTGCCCTGGGAGGACACCTAACCCTCGGGGCTTCAGGCTCTCACGAGGAAAGGTGAGAAGAGACTCGACCTCACGAGCCCCGTGCCATGAGCTAACACCTGAAAGGCGCAGCCCATAGGCAGCACGCAGTAAGTGGTCATTGTCCCACCACCCCCAGTCAATCAACAAACAGGACTAGAGGGAGACAGAGAAAGCCAGAGCCCTTCTATAAAGGACCAACTGGGAGATGGACAATACAGAGGAAACGGCCAAGGGAGTGGAGCCCACACAGGGAGACAGGTCAGGGCAAAGAAGACCTCAAAGAACTGGTGTGTTTTCATTGACTCAGAAAAACCAATAAAATTTAAATAGAAAGGAAGAGAGAAAACACCCTGGGAAATGAGAGCACTGTAAACCGTGACATGAGAGTACGAAGAAGCACGCGTGAAAAAAATGTAAGTAGAAAAGTAAAACAGAATACTAAGAAATGCAGACACAAAAATGAAAGGTAAGGTATTGAAAAGAGAGCTTCAAAGAAGCGCTCTAACCCTGATGTGATAGGAAATAAGAATCATTTGGAGTCTAAGAGACTCTGTGATGCCCTGGTGGTTTAGGGAGGTGAGTCTAAAAGCAAAGCATAACTAAACGAAGGTGCTGGAGAAAGGCAGTCGTCAGGCTGACAGGAGGTTGCTGTCGTCATTCAGATGCATCAGGTATTCAGTGAGCAGCCAAGCTCCACCTGAGCCTGTTACCTGACTTCCTCCTCATGTTGACCACGGCAGACAGGAGTCACCAAGGTGGCCTGACAGCCTCTCGTCCACATGCACTTCTACAACGTGATGCCATCCCCACCCACTGGTGGTCTCACTCCCCTCCACCTGAAAATGGGTGGGCTTGTAAACGTTTCTACCCAGGGTACCAAGAGATGACACTACCTGACCTCCATGGCCAGCTCAAAAAAACCGCACCGTCTACCTTTTCCGGTGGAACAATCACTCCTGAGGCCCTGAGCGACCATGTATGAAACGTGATCAGCTGAGGCCGCCATGCCTGCACAAGCCCAGGCCACGTGGAATAACCCCAAGTAACACACAGAGGTGCTCCACCTGAGGCCCCAGGCCTCCGCCCCAGGTGGAGACACTCCAGATAAGTCAGGCTTCGGCGTGGAGTCACCTCCTCTGCTGACCTTCCAGCTGTGACCCCAGACATGAGGGGACACACACACAGCATCCCTGCGGTGCCCTATCCAAATTCCCGATCCACAGACTCTGTGAGTAAAACAAGACTGTTTGCAATGGCAAGAGTAACCCATCCTCTGCCTTTCCTTGCCATCAAGTTCTAATTGCCTCTCAATCTAAAAGAAATCTGCATATTTCTTTATGTAAATTACATATCTTACAATATGCCTTTTTGGGTGGCTTTTCTTGTTTTATCTATTTTCATTCCTGTACTTCTTGCTTTTTCCAACTAAAAACGTCTTTTCATGGCATAGATTTTGTTCATAAAATGTCCTTCAATTTTTTTAACTTTCTAAATCTATTTTTCTTTCCATTCCTTTTACTCTAGATTTCTAAACCGTTCTTTCAGGCCTGTTGTCTTCCCACATTTCTTTATAGTTCTGTCTCTTCCACACCCTTTACCCATCAGATTCTTCAACACCCTTCTATCCCACCAGATTATCCCACAATAGCTGTCTACTCATTTTCAAGCAGCCATGCCTCTGTTTCCATCCTTCTCTATGGAAATTCAGTGAAAAATGCAACTTCCTCCATGAAGTCTCCCCTCAGCACCTCGGTCAGAATTTACTATTCTTCATTTCCACCCCAAAAGACTATGGGCAACCCCAGTATCACGTGCTCCCTGGTTTCACTGCAGTTAAACTGGGTAGGTGTATGGCTCCCTTCCAATCATACAGGAACTCTCTAAAGACAAGGGTCACACATTATATTGACACAATACCTAATAATAAATGTCCTTCAAATAGCAAAGAGCTAAATAAACACCTGTGAAATTAATTAACACAGATGAAAGAAGTTAGAAATAGTGGAGTTCTGATTATGATTATTTGTTTGGGAGCCCTTTAGGAGAAAGCAATTTCTCCAGTTCTACGGTCACAAGGTACACACGTTCAGACTAGTAATAAGCAAAGAGAAGCACCTAAAAGTCATTACCCACAATGGACATAACCTTTTCATACAGGAAAATAAGTTTAGAAAAAAAATCTCAACAGTCAGCCACGTCTATGTTCTCCAATATTTCAAAGAAAGCTGAATCTCTGCCTTTGTACCATCAACTCGTATCTTTCCCCCCAAGCTAAGCTTTCCTCAGCAGTTTATAAAATTCTGTCATCAATTATCTTTCTAATTATATATTTTCTCTCACACAGGAGTACTGGGTAAGTACGTCGAGGAGCTAAGACAGCAGAGAGCACAGTATAAGCACACAAATATCAGCTATTATTACACCTGGGTCTGGGACCTCGGGAACACTGGTCAGCTGTGAAGTGGGATCAACATTCCCTACCTAACAGGGTTGTATTAGTATTAAATAAAATAAAGCATGTTCCATGGGGGAAAAAAACAACACTGCCCTGAATGTAGAAACTTCACTGTAGCCTGTCTCCAAAAACAGCAAATTGGTTATTTATAAACTTCTATAAGCAGAATGCCAACAGAATGAAGACTTAGAGAAACAGAGAAAGGTAACAAGGAGTAAAAGAAAGATCAAAATAGAGTAGAAGGAAGGCATCATACCTGTCGGCAGAGGTATATATATCCTTTTTTCTAATCTCCTCCGCAATGCTTCATCAATGTCCCATGGGAAGTTAGTGGCAGCCAATACCATGACCATTTTGGAAGGATCATCATTCTCCAAAGCTCCTCCTACTCCTATGGACAACAAGGGCAAAGAAGAGCATTTTTCTTACAGTCCCTTATTCTTTCATTCAACCAGTACTTCTAAGCATCAGCTACAGGCTTGGTGGGAGGCTCAGTGACAAACATGATGTGGTCCTTCTCACCTGTGTGGTGTCAGAAACCAGACAGATCCACAGAGGAGACAGAGAGGTAGAAGAATTCCCACAGTCTATTGCAGAAGTCTAATCCAATAAGAAAATCTAATTTTTTTCTGTAATCTTTTTTTTTTTGTTGTTTTTCCTCTGCAAAGAGGAGGCAAGGGAGATTATGCTGTTTTACTACTTTATTTTTTTTTAATCATGAATTTTTTAGTTATTACTCTGTTTTTCTCGAGAAAGGAGAACAGAATAGAGTTCACATTTATTTAATACTAGCATGCAATCATAATTTTGAGAGACATTATACTGCAATAATTTTGTCCTTCTAATATATGTGACTGAGAAAAAATAAACAAGAAATTTCAGAATGAATGTAATAATCAATTGCTACTGAAAATAACCATTTCTTTTTACACAAAACCAAATATATGGACACAGGGTCTATCTTCTCAGAATTAAAATTTTAGAACAAAAAACCAGGTTTACAGAATGGAAACTGAAGAATAAACAAAAAAAAATTATCAAAAACTCACAAACTTTATCAATATGAATTTTGAGTCTGATATAACAAAGTAGTAGATTTAAAACAACTTAATTCAATGGTATTTTCTTAATAAATTACTAAACTCTTATTTCAATCATTATTATAAAGAGTTAAGCTGTCCAACTAATGGTCACAAATACCCAGCAATAAAATTCAGCTACTAAATTTGTATTTGGTGATGTTTTTAAATGTTTTTGTGTTTTCCTCCACATTCTTCCTTGAAAAAAAAATACAACACAGACATTCCTTTCTTTTATACTTCAACAGACACAAAAATGGTAAACTCACTGAGGGAAGGGCCTCCTAGTACTGAATTATTTTATACCTCTTACACTGCCTGGCAATCAGAGTCACATATCTCTAAAGAGCAGCTCTGGGTCCATTACTCCCTTCCTCCAATGGCTCCCCAAAGCCTTTCCTTCTTAATCTGAGTAACTTCTACCAATACTTCAAAGCCCTTTGGCTATTCCCTTCTATGATTCCCTTCATCTGGGTGGTACCCCTCCTACTGTGTTTTCACTACACTCAGAGTTTAGTTCTACTACAGTACTAGCAATATATTGTAATTGTCTATGAAGTGCCTGCTTCTCAACTAGAACAGTGGTTCTCAAACTTTTTGGTCCCAGAATCCTTTTTACACCTTTAAAGATTACTGAGCCTCATAGAGTTTTAGTGTGTGTGGAGTATATCAATATTCAACACTTATTATTAAAAACTATACAGAGACTTAAAAATTATTAATTCATTTTAACAATAAAAAATACATTATTTATTAACATAGTTAATTAACATAGTTTATCAAAAATAACTGTTTTTTAAAACCAAAAAGAATTAGTAAGAAGGCCGGCTTTTTTTTTTTTTTTTTTTTTTGCATTTCTGCAAATCTCTCTAATGTTTGACTCAACAGAGGAGAGGTGGATTCTCATATCTGCTTCAGCCTTTCACCTACTGTGATATTCCACATGTCTTATACCCTCTGAAAGTCTCCACTGTTTTACTTACAAGAGAATGAGAGTGAAAAAAGTAAGCAACATCTTGATATTATTATGAAAGTAGTTCAGCATTTGAACACCTTTTAGGAGTTTTAAAGACCTCTGGGACCCTGGACCACATCTCTAAACAGTAAGCCCCTTGAAGGCCATGACATTCCTTTTCTTTGTAACCTCAGAACCTGAAACGGTACAAGTATGCAGCAGACACCTTCTGAGTGCTTGAAGAAATGAACAACTGGGTGGATGAACAAATGACTACAAATAAACTTCAGGGCCTTCTGGTCCATTCACTGAGAATTTCCAAAAAATCAATCTACACAAAATTCAAAAAGGGAACTAGAATAGTTTTGAGGCATTAATTATCAATTACCATCCATCTGAATGAGCAGCTCAGACTTGACTCTGCGACTTGCCTCATGTTCATCAGAGGTTCCTCTTCGACTGCAGATAGAATCTATCTCATCGATGAAGATCGTGGTGGGGGCATAAAACCTAGCCTTTGTGAAAATATTTGAAAGAAATCATTTAATGATCTCATAAAATAAACTGAATTTCTAAAATGCCATTTTCCTCCATCTAAAACAACAGTAAAAAAGAGGAGAAATTTTTCATTGCTTTAATGCCACTCTTTGGTTACTGATGTGTTAATCATATCAGGAAAAGGAAAATCCTAAAAATAAAAGATAAGTTATACAGTTGGTGAAGTCAGGTGACAGATACACAAGGATTCATGGTCCTATCTTTCTACTTCTGTGTTTGAAAACTTCCATAATACAAAACGCTCCTAAAGATAAATCATCAATGTATCCTCAAATATACATTCCTAAGTAACTATTGCAAATGTTTATGAAAAAGGAACAAACTTTAATGATAGATCAATTCCTAACTGGTTTTCAAAATATATGTTAAAATATACTTCTGCTCAATCCACTCATTACAGAGCCAGAAATATCCTCCAAACTACACACATTTCCCAAGTCTCTTCTACCCTCCCTGGATGGGATGCCACGGGGCTTCAACCTCAGAGAGGAATGCAAGCTGAAGACACAAGAGCCACTCCACAAAACTCACCACCTCATGTCTTACTAGTGTCAAGAACTCTGAAACAACTACACTTGACCTTTTTTAAAGATACCTAGGTGAATGGATCTAGGTTACAGGGATACCATGTGCCTATACAAATGGGACTCTGAAACCCAAACATATCATCACTCACCATTTCAAACAACAGACGAACCAACTTCTCAGATTCGCCTCTATATTTAGACGTCAGTGTGGAAGAGGAGACATTAAAGAAGGTTGTGCCGCACTCGGTGGCCACGGCTTTAGCCAGCATGGTCTTTCCAGTGCCTGGGGGCCCAACCATCAGCACTCCCTGAAATTTCAAAAGATGTATTAAGTGATTTATCAGATTAAAATACTTTTTTATAAAATATCATCAGCTAATAATGTACACGAAACTCTTCCCATCAAAAGAGAAGTTCAACTGTCACAGTAAAATCATGGTGCATTCGACACGTTTCATTTTATAGACAGGAAAAACTAAAATGACGAATTACTTCACAGAATGTCTCAAAGGTATCAGAGGTACTCAGAGGTGGGCTAACAACGGGCCCAGACAACAAGGAATTGCCTGGGACATCTGGAGAGGCCCTGGCAGAAGACAAACATGGATGGTCTTGGGCACAGCTTAAGACTGACTGCTCTGTTTAAGCAATGAAAATAGATGACATTTTCTACCACATGGAGCAGAATTATATATCCTTTGCCCTCCTTAGACACAAAACCTATCCTTCACAACACACAATATATAATTTAGATCAGAAATAAAGATCCATTTATCAGCTTATAAAGTAACTAAAATCTAGTGGTGATTCAAGCAATCAAATTAGCTATCATTTTAACTGTGCTGGACAGTTAATAGTTTACATAAAACACTGTTAGTAATGAAAAAGCCAAATATAGACTAAAATCTAAATTTTAGTTATTTCTCACCTTTGAAAGCAAATAAACAGAAGTATTCTATAAAAATAAATTGAGGAGTACAAATTATCCAAGAACACTAATCTTCCAGTCCTTTAGACTAGAAGATTTTTAAATACTTACCATTTTCTTCTAACACTTTCAGTGAGAGTTCAGATATACACTTAACACTACATTTTTTTGGCATAATAGTTGGTGATCTTAAGATGAATTCTGAGCCATTTGTTAATAAGCTTTAGAGGAGTTAAACTTTGAAAACTATGTGCATAGCAAAGTTTCATAAACTCTAAATTTAGAAACTGTCCAAACCTGCTTCTAGCTATGGAATTTTGATACCCAGGACAACGAGGGATCAGCACGATTTAAAACACTAGTTTTATAAAAAAATTTTTTTGCTTTGAAGAAACCTTTAACTATACGTGAGACTAATATTTCAAAAACTGTAAAGACAACTAATAGTATAGGCACAGCTACAAAAAAGGCCCTGTTTCTCTTTCCACTGTCCTCTTAATGCCCTCTCAGTTCTCATAATGTCATTAACATGGCCATGACCAGATGATTTCCAGTGTCAGCATCTGTGCACAAACATAGCTCACAGATACAGGACAGCATTCAAACACGTCACCTCCTCGTGATGTTACCCCTTCAACTGTCTCCTCTCTTTCCTGTATCTCCTCTCCTGTTTATTTGAAAAATGAAATCCTTCACTTGACCCTACAAATGCTCTAATGACTATCTACCTCTCCCTCTCCCTTCCTGACCAAGCTTCTTAAAGAAATGTTTTATGCTTACTGTTTTTTTTTTTTTTTCGTTTTCTGAATGTTGAGCTTTTTTTTTTTTAAATTTTATTTTATTTTTAAACTTTACATAATTGTATTAGTTTTGCCAAACATCAAAATGAATATGCTTACTGTTTCTTCATGAGCTACAGTCTGACTTCTGCCTCCACTGCTTCACTAAAAATACCTGACTAACCCAATGGTCACTTTTTAACTCACAGCTTCTCTTCTCCTTCTGACCTTTGATGCCAATACCCATTCATTCCCTTCTCCCTGAAACTATTCCTCCCCAGGCTGGTTCTAGGACACACCTACCATTCCAGGTGTTTTAAAACCCCTTTAAATACCTATTTTATGAAGGCCTTATTATTTCTTTTAAACATTATTTTTAAAGTTATTATAAAGGGGGAAATTTATGGTACTAAGTTCCCTAAATTAGTAATATCTGTAACAAATAGATATCTGTATCTAAAACAAATAGATATCTATAACAAATAGATATTACAAGCACAAGTTGGAATCAAGATCGCCAGGAGAAATATCAATAATCTTTGATATGCAGATGACACCACCATATGGCAGAAAGTGAAAAAGAACTAAACAGCCTCTTGAGGAAAGTGAAAGAGGAGAGTGAAAAAGTTAGCTTAAAGCTCAACATTCAGAAAACTAAGATCATGGCATCCAGTCCCATCACTTCATGGCAAATAGATGGGGAAACAGTGGCTGACTTCATTTTTTTTGAGCTCCAAAATCACTGCAGATGGTGTTTGTAGCCATGAAATTAAAAGACGCTTACTCCTTGGAAGGAAAGTTATGACTAAGCTAGACAGCATATTAAAAACAGAGACACTACTTTGCCAACAAAGGTCCGTCTAGTCAAAGCTCTGGGATTTCCAGTAGTATGGATGTGAGAGTTGGACTATAAAGAAAGCCAAGCACCTTGAACTGTGGTGTTAGAGAAGATTCTTGAAAGTCCCTTGGACTGCAAGGAATCCAACCATTCCATCCTAAAGGAGATAAGTCCTGAATATTCAATGGAAGGACTGATGTTGAACCTGAAACTCCAGTACTTTGGCCACCTGATGCGAAGAGCTAACTCACTGGAAAAGACCCTGATGCTGGGAAAGACTGAAGGCAGGAGGAGAAGGGGACGACCGAGGATGAGATGGTTGGATGGCATCACCAACTCAATGGACATGAGTTTGAGTAAACTCCGTGAGCTGGCGATGGAGAGGGAGGCCTGGCGTGCTGCAATCCATGGGGTTGCAAAGAGTCGGACGCGACTGAGCGACTGAACTGAGCCGAACTGAACTGATAACAAACAGTCTATAGAAGCTTTTAAGTTGTGAGAGGCAATCAAAATGCCATGATATAAACACAATTTCTCCTCCTTTCTCCTTTTGGGCACAAATATGGAGGAGGTATTGAGAACATAAAAGACGTTCCAGCTAATCTAGAAGAGGCAAAGTAAGATCATGCTTTTATTTCATTCTGCCAGTCAGAGCAAAGCAAGACTCGGCCTATGGCTAAGACCAAAAACAGTTCAGGCAGCAGCTGTTGGAAGGGCTTTTTTAATACACTGGAATGAAAGCACTGAACTTGGGAGGCGCGAGTCCTGGGCAGGCTTTAGACTACAAAGTACAGGGCAAGCTAGAAAGATCTAAATATTCTCATTACCTCTGAGAATTTATACTTGGCCTAGATGAAGTGATCAAAATAATTAATTACTGAGAAACAGGTCAGCTTTTAAAAAGATATTTATTTGATCAAACACTTATTCTATGACTATGTACTATTACTATTTAATTTGCTTGCTAACTTTCCATTACAGAAACAGACACCTGGAAAATTCTTAAAACTCGTCTCCAGCTCAGCGCCCCTGAGGGAAGTGACTTTAAAGATGACAGCATCAACACTCCCAACCCCTCTTCTGCCAGGCAGAGGCAGCATCTCAACCACAAATCCTTATCCAGGTACCTGAGGTATATACCAGCCTCCCCCAACCTTTACAGACCATGTTAATAAATGCATAAGGAAACTACAACGCTGGCTTTCTTTATCATGCAAGCTGCAGTTTTATGCCTATATTATTTTAATAAATTCTCACCTTCCATGGCCTTCTAATCCCTTTGAAAAAGTCAGGCATCCACATGGGAAGGACGACAGCTTCTCTCAGCAACTTCTTAGCTTCTTCTAGATCTGCTATGTCATCCCTTTGGAAGAACAGCCACGTTTCATGCTTATTCGGGGTCACCTTTGATTTATGGTCATTAGCAGCTCTTTGAATTGTTTTTCACTTAGGAAATTGTTCTTATAGGAAGAACAGTATTCTAATTTTTACTGTATAAAATCATCAGTGAAAACATACTACAGTTATAAATCAGGACATTATTCAATTAACAACCTTTGTTGGTTACGTCAACATTGAATTAACATGAAAATGTCTTGGCTGTATTCTGAAAGAACAATTGTTCTGCCAAGTCTGCACACTCATATTATGGGTGAAATCATAATCAGGAGGTGAATGGATAGCAAGACAAGACACACCAAGCCAACCTACAGCCTTCTCCGCAGCTGTGATTCAAGAACATAACAGACTCACCAGTGAACACTTGGGTTCCTGGAGACGATGTCTCTCTCAAGGGCTTCTACCAGGTCCTTATCATATGCAGCACCATCAAATTTTGGAATTTCACCATCACTTGTACCATCTTGCATATTTTTCCTTCCCTGGGGACACGTGTAAAAAAAAATATCAATAACAATCATTAAGCCTTCAAAATACTGCAGTCAAACTATTTAAAATGGCTTATTTTTTCATTTTTTTTTAAAATAGTGTTTTCTAATTACCCCCAAGGCCATCCTCCCCTTTTTAATTCATCAGCAATAGATGAACTGGCCAACCTTAGGAGACACTTCAAATTTACATTCTTGAGGGGACAGGTGCACATTAAGACTAAACAAGCTTGATATCTCTAAATTTGGGGTTGCTAGGGATTTCTGCCACTACTAAAAATATTTCAAGCATTAATACAGAGGAAGAAAAAACCAACTTACTGAAAACCTACTGCCCAGCAAGAAATCTCAAAAACATTATCTCGTTTAATGCAACAACCCTAAAGGTAAGGTTGTATTATTACCCCTTTTTTTACAGATAAGGAACTGGGGCTCAGAAAGTTAATCAAGTTCACAATTACTAAACGTCTGAGGATAGATTTTAACTCAGATCTTCCTGACGCCCCAAACTCATGCTTTTTCACAACATCAGACCACCTCATGCCTGCCTGGGTCATTTTAAACCTTAAAAGCATGTTAAAGGGGCAGGAAGGGATCAGTTAGGAAGATGTGGTTAACATATACACACTACTATATATAAAATAGGTAATCAACAAGGGCCTACTAGCACAGAGAACGATATTCAGTGTTTTATAGTAACCAAAAAGAATCTGAAAAAAAAAATATATATATAAATATCCTTACACCTGAAACACAACATTATATATCAAATATATTTCATTAAAAAAAAAAAGAGTAGGTTACATATGGTAGAACTATTAATCCTCCTAAGGATCTGAGAAACGCTGGGCTGGAAGAAGCACAAGCTGGAATCAAGATTCCCGGGAGAAATATCAGTAACCTCAGACATGCAGATGACACCACCCTTATGGCAGAAAATGAAGAGGAACTACAAAGCCTCTTGATGAAAGTGAAAGTGGAGAGTGAAAAACTTGGCTTAAAGCTCAACATTCAGAAAACAAAGATCATGGCATCTGGTCCCATCACTTCATGGGAAATAGATGGGGAAACAGTGTCAGACTTTATTTTTTGGGGCTCCAAAATCACTGCAGATGGTGAGTGCAGCCATGAAATTAAAAGACGCTTACTCCTTGGAAGGAAAGTTATGACCAACCTAGATAGCATATTCAAAAGCAGAGACATTACTTTGCCAACTAAGGTCCGTCTAGTCAAGGCTATGGTTTTTCCAGTGGTCATGTATGGATGTGAGAGTTGGACTGTGAAGAAAGCTGAGCGCCGAAGAATTGATGCTTTTGAACTGTGGTGTTGGAGAAGACTCTTGAGAGTCCCTTGGACTGCAAGGAGATCCAACCAGTCCATTCTAAAGGAGGTCAGCCCTATGTGTTCTTTGGAAGGAATGATGCTAAAGCTGAAACACCATTACTTTGGCCACCTCATGTGAAGAGTTGACTCACTGGAAAAGACTCTGATGCTGGGAGGGATTGGGGGCAGGAGGAAAAGGGGACGGACAGAGGATGAGATGGCTGGATGGCATCACCGACTAGATGGACGTGAGTTTGAGTGAACTCTGGGAGTTGGTGATGGACAGGGAAGCCAGGTGTGCTGCGATTCATGGGGTCGCAAAGAGTCGGACACGACTAAGCGACTAAACTGAACTGAACTGAAGGATCTGAGATGCTGCAGATGAGGAAAGACTTGGGACACTGAACTGCAGCTTACAAAGCTTTTTCCCTCAGTGTAAGTACCCACTCAGGGTTCAGAGTTTCTTCCTAGTTAGGTCCTTGGACCACATCATAAAGTCACTATAATGACAAAGATAAAAGAACCTTTTAAAATAGCATCATTAGGGTCATTAAAGCAATATACTTTACCACAAATTCTTTATTTAATAACACACTAGCTTGAAAAAAAAAAAAGAATTATATGCTATGGTTTCTATGGGGTTCTGCCAACATTTACTCAGCTCTGAAGAGCTTTAAATGAGACGTGCTCAGCTGCCAGAGACAGTTCAACCACTAGAACTACTTTAGCAGACAGAGCCAAGCACCTCCCCGGAGCTTCAGCCCCACAGTTACTGTTAAGGCAAAAATGAAGGAAAAATGGTCCAAACACTAATCAATTTCCTGAGCTTCAATCTGAAGAGAGAGAACGGGATGAACCTCACCTACCACACTCCATCTGAGATAAACCATAAACTAGATCCTAAGTGCAGAGAGAACTAAATGGCTCCCTGTGGGCAGATGCTCCAGTTCTTTAAGTCACTGGGTAAATGACCAAACAGTACTCTGGTAACTTTACTCCAAAATGAAAAATTTACTGTCTCTGGTTAGCATGGTATGAAACTGAATTTTTAGGAAGATTGTTGTACTTCAGATGACAGATCCCAATATTGACACTTAAAAGGAGTAAATTTCTGGCGTGCCTACACAACAAAGATAATGTCAACAAATTTAAAATTAGCTCAGCCTAGAATCATATTTTATAATAAAGATGGGCCAAGGCTAGTCACACTCAAACATATCACTGTGAACACTCTGTAATCGTTTTTAAAACTCTTCTAAAAATAAATCAACCAGAGAATGCAACAGAAACTGATATATCTGGGATTTAACAAGCTTTGATATGCCATTGTAATTTGAGACTTACCCAAAAAAAATAAATAAATAAATAAGTAGGCAGAGAGTCATTTTAATATGAATATCCAAGTGGTGGGGAGGATTTAATAAACACTATCAAGGGAAAGTAAAAGGTATACACTTATCTGGAAGCAACAGGAATCATAGGATTTTATATGACTATCTATGTCCAAGACATTCTATTGTGCCTTCAGTGTAAGATCAGTGCATGAAAAAAAGATTATCTGCTAGATTACTGGCAGAAAGTTAACAAGTAAACGCCAAACACACATAAACTGTGAAGTGCTATGAAAAAAACAAGTGGTCAGTATAGTTAAAAGGTACTGAGCAAAAAGAATAGGCTGGAGGGAGACTCCCCTGGCAGTCCACTAGTTAAGACTCCTAGATTCCACTGAAGGGGGCACAGGTTTGATCCCTGGTTGGGGAACTAAGATCCTGAATGCTGTGCGGTGTGGCCAAAAAAATAAAAATAAAGTATTTTTTAAAAATAAGAATAGGTTGGAAAGATGGTCAGAAGTCAGCACACTGGGCCCTCTAGGCCATGGGGAGGTGTTTAGGTTTTATTCTAAGTAAATGGGGAAATTTTTGAAACTTGCTAAGAAGGGCAATGACAGAATCTGATTTACATGTTAAAATGACCCTTGTAGTTGCTATATGGGAAAAATGGTGGGCTGGAGAAAGAAGGAAAAGCAGGGAAATAAAAGCCTGTAGCAGCAAAGTCAAGGCTCTCAATTCACAGAAGAAGATACGTGGGTAGAAAGTCAGTCAAACCACTTGCCTTCCCACCCAAAGTTTCTCAATAGTACAGATGAGACCTGAATACAAAGTAAGTACTCCAAAGAAGATTCTAGATCTTTTTCAACTCAAAATGGTGAGGTGACTAAAAAGAAAAACTAGGAAACTAAAATTAATAATTTATTTGGTGATACTGGGAGATCAACAAAATGGGTGACAACTATCCTTCTTAACAAACAGATCAATTAAAATAGGAAATATCAAATATGAGTGAATAGCTGTGGTTTCAGTTAACCTGCTAGATTAACTGCAACCAGAAGAGTGGTTCTCTTTGGGAAAGCAGTAAGTGGCAGAGATCAGAAGGGATCATGAGTATGGCTTCTGAGGAGCTCAATGCTCTATTTTTGACCCCTGAGCAATAGTTAAACGGATTACATGGTAGTTACAGAGGTTGCATGCAATCAGTCCAAGCTGACTCTTACTGGTTTGTAAGAGCCAGTTACTAAATTTTCAGGAATTTTTCAAGCCAACTGTGAAAAACAGCCATTAGTAAAAATCATACAAACTTAGAATAAATTATACTAAAAATAGAATAAGTAATTACTCAAAACTCCTCACTGCCAACTACTAAACTATCACTACGTACTTGTACTGCGTCTACACTGCAGAATGGTAGGCTGCTACTCATGTCAACTCTGAGTTCAGTGATCTCGTGTTGGTAGCCTAGATCCAGTCATAGTGGAAGTGTTTATACCAGAGAAACCAGCAAGCATTACAAAATGGGGACTTGATTTCTTGTTCTGTTAACTGTCTAGACTTAAACTAATGGGGAAATATTAAACTAAAGAGTGTGTCATTTCTATAGTTCTTACCATGTAAATCGGAGAAAGCAATGGCACCCCACTCCAGTACTCTTGCCTGGAAAATCCCATGGACGGAGGAGCCTGGTAGGCTGCAGTCCATGGGGTTGCTAAGAGTCGGACACGACTAGGCGACTTCACTTTCACTTTTCACTTTCATGCACTGGAGAAGGAAATGGCAACCCACTCCAGTATTCTTGCCTGGAGAATCCCAGGGATGGGGGAGCCTGGTAGGCTACCGTCTATGGGGTCACACAGAGTCGGACACGACTGAAGTGACTTAGCATAGCATACCATGTAAACACAAAAAATTAAGGAAATAAGTTGTATTTGAAAACCATGATATGATTCATCAAAGTTGTTCAAGTGATTGATGGAGGAGTGAAGTTCTGACATATGTTTCTGTTGTTCCATTTTCAACTGACTAATAAAATATCAACCAAGTCTTGTCAGAACTACATTCCTAATCATCTGTCAACTGCAACCACAGGTACCTACAGGTGCAAGAGTTAAGCAAAAAGCAGCAAAGGCATTTCATGAGGGTCCATGGGCCCTATAAAAGTTTACAATAAAGAGTCTTACATATTTTATTATTTGTAAGTTATATGTTGTACATCCTTTATTATGAGATTTATAATAAATCTGTGTGAATATGCATGCATACTTATATACATACAACTTTTTTTTTCAAAAAAACTAGTTATTAGACATTTATCAGTACACTACTAGTTAGATGATCATCATTCATCAAATATTACCCTTATAATCTACATACTTTTCTTCAATAAAGAGTTTTTTTTTAGGTCATTGTTCATTTGTATAACTACTGATCCACATTTCTCAAAAGAATACTTCAACCCAGTTTATCTCTCTCCATATCAGACATTCCTAGACTTAAGCGTGAGAAAGAAAATATTCAAAAAATGGCCATTTGCTATTAAGTAATCCAATCAATTACTTAAATCAATTACCAGACAACCACGATGGTGTGATCACTCACCTAGAGTCAGACATTCTGGAGTGTGAAGTCAAGGGGGCCTTAGGAAGCATCACTTTGAACAAAGCTAGTGGAGGTGATGGAATTCCTGTGCAGCTATTTCAAATCCTAAAAGATGATGCTGTGAAAGTGCTGCACTCAACACGCCAGCAAATTTGGAAAACGCAGCACTGGCCACAGGACTGGAAAAGGTCAGTTTTCATTCCAATCCCAAAGAAAGGCAATGCTGAAGAATGTTCAAACTACCACACAACTGTACTCATCACACACTAGCAAAGTAATGAAAATTCTCCAAGCCAGGCTTCAACAGTACACGAACTATGAACTTCCAGATGTTCAAGCTGGTTTTAGAAAAGGCAGAGGAACCAGAGATCAAATTGCCAACATCCACTGGATCACAGAAAAAGCAAAAGAGTTCCAGAAAAACATCTACTTCTGCTTTATTGGCTATGCTAAAGCCTTTGTCTGTGTGGACCATGACAAACTGTGGAAAATTCTTAAAGAGACAGGAATATCAGACCATATTATCTGCCTCATGAGACATCTATGAGACTGGACATGGAACAACGGACTGGTTCCAAATTGGGAAAGGAATATGTCAAGGCTATATATTATCATCCTGCTTATTTAACTTATATGCAGAGTACATCATGCAAAATGCCAGGCTGGATGCACAAGCTTGCCAGGAGAAATATCAATAATCTCAGATATGCAGTTGACACCACCCTTATAGCAGAAAGCAAACAGCAATTAAAGAGCCTCTTGATAAAAGTGAAAGAGGGGAGTACAAAGCTGGCTTAAAACTCAACATTCAAAAAACTAAGATCATGGCCTTCAGTCCCATCACTTCATGGCAAATAGATGGGGAAACAATGGAAACACTGATGAACTTTATTTTCTTGGGCTCCAAAATTACTGCAGATGGTGACTGCAGCCGTGAAATTAAAAGACGTTTGCTCCTTGGAAGAAAAGCTATGACAAACCTAGGCAGCATATTAAGAAGCAGAGACATTACTTTTACCAACAAAGGTCGGTCTAGTCAAAGCTATGGTTTTTCCAACAGTCATGTATGGATGTGATAGTTGGAACGTAAAGAAAGCTGAGCACCAAAGAATTGATGTTTTTGAACTGTGGTGTTGGAGAAGACTCTTGAAAGTCCCTTAGACTGCAAGGATATCAAACCAGTCAATCCTAAAGGAAATCAGTCCTGAATATTCATTGGAAGGACTGATGCTGAAGCTGAAGCTCCAATAATTTGGCCACCTGATGTGAAGAACTGACTCACTGGAAAAGACCCTGATGCTGAGAAAGATTGAAGGCAGGAGGTGAACGGGATGACAGAGGATGAGATGGTTGGATGGCATCACGAGCTTGATGGCCATGAGTTTGAGCAAGCTCCAGGAGTTGGTGATGGACAGGGGAAACCTGGTGTGCTGCAGTCCATGAGGTCACAGAGTTGGACATGACTGAGAGACTGAACTGAAGCACAGCACAGAATCTCTACCCAGTATTATGTTTATTCACCAATCAATTTCCCAGATAAACGTATATACTGAAGGAAATTTTCTCATGAAAGAAAAAAAAATCTACTCAAAAATTTACAGATAAATCTAAGTTTTAAAACTCTGTATCAGTAATAAACTGTATCCACTGTCTTATTCTGTGAAGACTATATACACATCTATTTCCTTATAAATCTTTCCCCTACAGTTATGTTTCATTTATTGTTCATTTTACTTCAGAATACTAGCTAAAATATTTTTTTAAGTTTTAAAACTTTATTTTGAATATTTCTACAAAAGTTCCATTTTACTTAAGATCTGTACAGACAAATTTGTGTGTGTGTTTATTTAATACATCTCTGAGTTTACTGGCATTGCAGAATGGCCTTCAAAATGCAAAGACTGCATAAGTTTTTGATTCAGAGTTCTTTTTTATATCTCTTCCATGTTAAAACCAGAGTCCTCTGAAAAGCCTACAAAAATTACAATATGCACCAAAGGTCATGGGCTTAAAGTGAATGAGTCAGGAAGAGGGAGGCTTGCCTTGTCATCTCTCCCTCTGGCTCTGCAGTCCTTGTCCCTGCTGGTGGAGGGCTTCTCGCTCTTAGATATGGGATGTGCTCGGCCTACAGGTCCCCGGGCGCCGCCTCCTGGCATCTCTTTCCTCAGAGGTCTTACTTCTCGATTGGGACGCCTTATCTGAGGTGGAGCTCTAACCAAAAAAAATAAAGTTAAAATTAATCAAAGGCAAAAGTACTTCAATACTACCTCAGTTAATAAAACTATTAAATCAATTAGCCCACAAAGTCAGTTTTTCCCCTTTTGCCAATTCACGGTCACAACTATTAGGTCAGTTTTTGAAAGTACTTTTCTGTAAAAAATCCTGGTTGATACAAATATCAAATACATATAAATGATACATATAACAGCAATTACTTTGTCAAAGTAACAATCACCAATAGAGGGCAATACACACTACTCCCATCTAATAATCTTAATAGTGTAATAGAGTATCAGTTCCTTATTCATTGCTGTCCTAAACCAAATAAGTAACTTTAAAAAAAAGTATTAAAAGCTGAAAAGACAAGAATTGAAAATATGTCTATCTGTATAGCTTACCAGTTTATCCTTTACAACCAAAATTATTCTCTCTGCTTCAGTATTGGAAAAACCAGCATTTTATTCATCAAATTACAAATAGCAAGGCTTAATGAAATCTTCGGAGAAGGCAATGGCACCCCACTCCAGTACTCTTGCCTGGAAAAATCCCATGGATGGAGGAGCCTTGTAGGCTGCAGTCCATGGGGTCGCTAGGAGTCGGACACGACTGAGCGACTTCACTTTCACTTTTCACTTTCATGCATTGGAGAAGGAAATGGCAATCCACTCCAGTGTTCTTGCCTGGAGAATCCCAGGGACGGGGGAGCCTGGTGGGCTGCAGTCTATGGGGTCGCACAGAGTCGGACACGACTAAAGCGACTTAGCAGCAGCAATGAAATCTTAATTTA
Source organism: Bison bison bison (assembly GCF_000754665.1). Lineage (NCBI taxonomy): Eukaryota > Metazoa > Chordata > Mammalia > Artiodactyla > Bovidae > Bison > Bison bison. Next base: position 729,610 of record NW_011494628.1, read on the forward strand.
GGTGCATCTAAAATTCATGCTTTGAAGGTGTCAAAAATCAAGAATCATTCAAATTATACAGGCCCCCAAACATGAATCAAGAATTCTGATAACTACATGTGGCAAAAGATGTTAATTCTATTTATGGTGGTGACCATTTCACAATACACACAGATATTGAATCATGACACTGTACACTTGAAACTAACGTACTGTGTCAATTACACGGCAATTTTTAAAAAGAATTTTGATAAACATATAAATATAACTATGCTGACCAAGTAGCACACTTTGTCTCATATAATGTGAAATGTGTCTTCTTCAAATAGTAAAGTCGGAGGGCTCCTCAGCACAGTACTTACTTGCCCCTCTTTGGGTGCTGGCTGAGATGCTGTCACCTTGTGTATAATTCCCTGAGCTGTCTTTGCCTGTTTTCTACCTTTCCTGTCTCTACAGTTCCACCTGTATTTGTAGCCCTTCACATCCCATATGTATATCCCTTTTTCCACCCACATACCGAATCTATCATTATCTCTTTTCCAGCTTCTTGCTTTCAATTCATCTAACTCATCATGGAAGTTTCTCTCTCTGTATCAGGGAAGGCTCACATGCGTACAACTCAATAAACCCAGGAAAATGGATGACAAGCCAGGAAGGCTGCAAACTCAAGGTGAAAAATGGGTAACATACTGTAGCATCTTCAGACCACTGGAGTCAGACCACCACATGAAACTGTTACAGATGAGAGAGCCTGGTGGAAAATGTGGTAACCTACCTACTAGGTTACCACACACTGACGTTGGAGTCCTTGGAATTCAGTCCAATTAAACAATTATGTACTGAACACCCAGACACCCGTTAGGAGGCAGATAGCCTCTACTGTGCTAGGCCCTCAGAGGAGACAACGATGAAAGAGCAATCTTGTGGGGAAAAAAATCCACAGGAAAGGAACTCAAAAATCATGTATGTTGAAATGGTTATACGATATTTTCAAATTTAAAGGCATTATTATGTTTTTAGTTCTAGCACATTATTAGTATTCTGACTGCCAGTAAGATACAAAAAAATGTGATGAGACTGGCAAAGAATAAAAAAAAAAAGAAAAACGTTACACTGCTCTGTTCCTAGTATTTCATTGCAACCATTGTTTTTTGACTGTACTTCCTTTTTGATGAAGAGGTATCAAATAGGTGAGCAGAACCTTATTATTCTACATATATAAATATAAAACAATAAATATATATATAACAGTAAATATATACATATATACGTAACAGTAAGTGCATATCTGCATATATATAAATGTCTTTCCTGAATCGGATTCATGGCCAAAGGCAATCAAATGCAACCAACAACCTCCTTATGCAGAACACACTTGACATGTGCTTGCCTTCTGTCAGCAGCTGCGCCTGCTATTTAAGTAGTCTGTCATTGTTTGTGGTCCTGCTCTTCCGAGGCACAGCCGGCCTGAGGCTTTCGCTGGCAAACAGCAAGCCCGTCCTTTACAGCTGCGCAACGGGCTGCCGCGCGACTGCTGGGCTGGCCCTGCTAGGCCTCCGTGAGGAGGGGAGAACTGCAGTGAATCCTCAAACAGCTCTTCTGCCTCCTCAGCTTGTGCCTTCCCACCTCAGCTGGCTATTTAGCAGTCTTGGAGGAGTCCTGCTGTAGTCCATTTTGCACACACATCCAGGTCAGTAAAGCTGTGCTGCGAGAGGAATTATTTCAAAGCTCATACACAGGCGGCACTCCAAGAGTGCTACTGCCGACCTTGTCCTGCCGCTCAATAGTCTGACGAGCTCATCCCCAGCCTGCATGAAACTGCTCAAAGAGGCCAGACGTACCACTGTTGGCCAGTCCAGAGTGGCACAGAAAGCCTGCCTATGCTCTGCAGGTCTTCAGTTCCGTCTCACTGCAGTTTGATATTACATTTGCAACAGACTCTGTCAGCTTCCCAAAGGACATCCTTGATTCTGTCTATACTTATTCCTCCATTAGCGCATCACTGCACAATGTCATGCTTCAATTTAAGGACTCAGTGACAGCTTCCAGGCTGTAAACAGTAAGTCTCAAGGCTGGCTTTACTGGTCTCTTTTTTAAAAAAGACTTTATTACTAGTAGGGCTGCACTGCATCATCAGCGCTTCCCTGGTGGCTCAGTGGTAATGAACCCACTTGCCAATGCAGAAGATGCAGGAGACACGGGTTTGATCCCTGGGTTGGGAAGATCCCCTGGAGGAGGAAATGGCAACCCATTCCAGTATTCTTGCCTGGAGAATCCAAAGGACAGAGGAGCCTGGTAGGCTATAGTTCGTGAGGTCACAGTCAGACAGACATGACTGAGCGACTCAATCCCCACCTGCCACAGCATCATCAACCTCTGCCCCAACCGTCAAACCCAGGCTGACACCCTCCTAGCTTACAGCATTTCAAATCAGAGAAGCACTGGCAATCTGCAGAGAAATAAGCAGCTTGTCTACGTGGAGCTGAGCTCTCCCATGGGAGGATATCTCCTTGTAGGAATGGGAAGAAGGGTGCCTTAGTCTATCATGTGCAAACAACCCTGATCTCCTTCAAAAGTCAATTCTTCCTTTCTAAGCAAAATTAATCACCAATGTTGTACGTAAATGTTCCTGTCTGGGAGTGGTGGCACTGCTGATCGGTAAACACCATGAGATAACCCAAAGGTCCAGAATCAGAACAGATGCATGAATCATTATATACATAATGAATGGGATACTATATACACGTGAACATAAATCATAGCCATGTGCAATAACAATAGATTAATCTCAGGACCATAATGCTGGGTGAAAAAGTAAGCTAAAAGAACACAGACAATAGGATTCCAAGAAAAGCAAGATACTGTTTGGAGATAAAAACAAATACCTGAACTTTTGATGAATGCAAGACACTACACTACATAATATAAAAGGCTTTTGAATATTGGGTTAAATTTTTCCTCATTGTCTAACGAGCAAATCCATCCCATCCAAACCCAAGGAGAGCTGCCAGCCATGCTGATATGAGTAGTTCTGTGTCCTCAGCGCTGTTTTTTGTGAGGAAAATCTCTTCAGAGGTCTACTTTGATTTTTTTAAAATATTCACCTTATTAAAGTTAAAAATGTAAAAAATTCAGTTAGTCCTTAAAATTTGTGGATTTGTTTACAAATCTTTTTCTATGCATAAAAGCAGCAGATTTTAGAAGTCACTTTTAAGAGGCTTCTGAATAATGCCATTTAAAACCTGGCTAATTAAATGCCACTAAATATTTTAACCTACAATTATAAATGTAATATATTTCACAATCTTCTTAGTTCTTCACTTATGTTTCTTAACAAAGCATAGCTTATATATACATATTTTCATAAACTTAGTAACTTAAACTTACAAACAAGGTAAGCCTCAAATTCTCCTAAATGTTCCCCCAAAGTACTTAACACAAATTTTTATGTAAAAATCACAGATCTAAATTATTCCATAATACACCTGATTGGAATTGCATGCTTATCACTCTCAATAGCCATATTTTCTTAAATTACAAGTACATAAAAATAATAAATATGTACATATCTCTTAACAAAAAAAAATGCTATTACAATTTTGATTCTCTTAAGACACTTTTGTTCTTCATTCTAATGGCACTGGAATTGAAAGATGCTTACCCAATATAGAAGATAATTATTGTCCGAGTTAACCAAGATGACATTTAGCCAGAAACTTAAAAGGTATGAGATCTGGGGCTGCAGACACATTTCTCACACCAAATATTATACAATCCCATTTAACTATCATAGGGGCTGCCCTCTTAGCAGTTTGATGTCACCCACAACAAGGAATTTCAGCAAGGACAGTGACTAAATTCTTGTCAGAGACTCTGATGGGACGCACTAAGCTTCATTCAAAGAGTTGCTAAGCCAGTCATTCTATCATTTCTAAGACAGTGTGGGAAAGGGGACGATAACATCACTGATTATTTAGTCTAATGGTAGGATGCCACCACTCCCAGGCAGGGTGATAATTTATTAATTTTACTTTGCTCTTCTTTGGGTCTGAAGATTGGCCCTTGCCTTTTCTATTTAACTCTAAAGAACTTTGAACTTAAAATACTTAAAATACCTTTCTTCTGCCTAACTCTAAAGACCTTAAAACTAGATGACAACAGCACTGTTTCAGAATATAAAAACAGTGTATAGAAACAGACCATAGAAATCTATACAACTTTTATAGATTACATTAAAATATTACCAGTTTAATTTTAAACATCTCACAGTTCTTTGTCTTATAGTCAAGTTCTGAAATTATTCTACTGATTTGCAAAATATGGGAATGCAAAAAAATATGAATAATCACTGCACTCAAGAAGCTTATAGTTTAGCTAAAATATATACGTATTTTATGTATTGTATTGGACATCCCTTTTCTATCCACATATAAATCCTACAACTAAAGCCTTGCTGAAGAAGAGTTCCCAACTAAACTATAAATAAGAGTCCTCAAAAACAGTAAACTAGAGGGTAAGGCCCTCAAGAACTTAAGCTAAGTATATAGATACAGTTTATTTCTAATGACTTGAATTTTTAGTTGTCTTTTTCCTATAACATTAAAAAACAAAAAGATAGGAATTCTGAATAAAATGTAACAAATATCCTCTTTATACATAGGTGATCTTACCAGAAGATAAAGAGAAATATAAAACAGCCAAAAGATACATAAAATATAGCTGATGGCATTGTGGTTCTTGAAGGTTCCAGGTCTCTGCCACCTCAGGGCTTGAGACTTTAAGGAGCACGTAGTGAGGCCTGAGACAGGCCTGAGGCCTACACTGCCAAAGGTGACCAAAGACTAGCGCGTGAAGCCAGGACTCTCAAAGAGCACATTTAAACATGCACATGGAAGAAATAAGTACATCTGTCTATCCCAGCTTATGCTCTCTATGTGCAGAGTACGCATAAGTCTCCCCTAGAAATAGTAACCAGGGGTCTGCGCACGTGTGATTTGGGATTTAGTTTCACACTCACTTAAGCCAAGAAATTTACCTAAAAGTGGTCCAGGCAGGTGACATCCCTAAGGCAGCTGGCTGGGGCCAACACAGACCCTCCACGAAGCGACATTCCCCTAAATACGCCACTCCTCAGAAGGGCTCAGATCTCGAAGGGACGCTCTCAACTTGACCACAAATAAGAGCCATCAGAAATAACAAAAAAGATAAGGCGCAAAATAACTTCTAACAACAGAACTATTAGTTATGAACTATAAAATGGCTAAAAGCATAAAAAAGAATTTGAAACAAAAGAAGCATAAGTCTTAAGTAGTGTTAAATAAAAATAAATCTACACTTAGATAATCTGTAGTGAGACTACTTAACACCAAGACAAAAAAATAAAATCATAAAAACAATGAGAGAGAAAACAGAAGGTATCTATCAATACAAACAACAGTTAGACTGCTCATGCAAGCCAGAAGGCAAAAACCCCACCATCACTAACATCAAGCAGGGTGAGAACAGGCTGGAGCTGAAGGGAACACAGGAAGGGCACAGGACAGCACCAAGGTCCGACAAGAGGAGGACGTAAAAGGAGAAAAGGCCACAGTCCCTGGGGCGGCGGGGCGGGGTGGGGGGGCAGACAAGAAGGAAAAGGGAAGAGGGCAGTGTTAGAGAAGCCAACAGAAGAGTAGCATTCCAGAGAAGAGAGTTGGTAAACACAATCAGCTGTTAACAACAGTTAAACACAGTAACTCTTGAGAACTTGGCATTCCATTTTAAATTAGGGAGCTGTCTTTTAAGAATTCACTCCCAATACTGCAATGAACAGAGATCCAGATCCCTACTTCGTAAGGAACAAGAAGCAGTGAAAGGCAACAGAGGCAGTGTATGCATCATAGCAGCTGCCAAAGGAACCGAGAGGGAAGAAGACAGAGGTAATTAGAGCGCAGCAGGGTAAATACTTCTTTCAAGAAAGAAGAAACAAAATGAACACGTTATTTCAGTCTGACTTACCACTATCTTGTTCCCATTCCTTAGTATATCTCTAATGAATTAAAATTTCTATCTTTCAGTTGTCTTTTCTGTAACATAAAAAAAAAAGATAGAAATACCAGGTTTTTAGGCACTAATTGTAATAAACACCTCAAATACCAAAATAAAAGTTTCAAATGAGTGACTACTGAGTCCTACAAAATAAGACAAATGCTCCCTAGAAAACTTACATAAAAGAAATAAAGTAGCCAATTGGAGGGAAGTCCCACTCTTGGGACCCTTCAGCTGAGAATTTAGACCCTGGAAAACACCTGCACCCCTGCACTCACTCTGGGACAATCTTGCTGCTTCTCTTCGTAACTGACTGTCTTCCCTGCAGCCACTCTGATCAGCTGTCCCACACCCCCTCCACCCGCACACGGGACCCCGTCTCCTCTGGCCTACACGGGGGCGCTGCTCCAGCATGGTCCCCTTTCTCCCCTGCACCATCACTCGCCCCTTCCTGTTGCAGCACTCACATCAGCACACAAACATCTCCAAACAACAAATTCTGATTCCACGTCTTCTCCAACTACTACTCAATTTCTGTGCTCAACACCACTTGTTGAAAGAACTGCAAGTACTCATTGATTCCAATTCCTCTCTTCCCATTCTCTGAACCCACCCGCCATTCCACCAAAATCACTCATCAGGGTCACCAATGAGCTCCACGCTGCTAAATCCAATCCAATTCTCAATCCTTATCTTACTTAACCTACATGCAGCATTTGATAAAGTTGCTTAGAATCTTCAAACTTCAATTTCTTCTAAAAAAAAAAAAGGGATGAAATTAATAGTACCTATTTTAGAGGGTGGCTGTTGAAGATTAAGAAACAAACCATGTAGAGAGTTTATCAGCACAGTATCTGGTTCACAGTTAAAAACTCAATAAATGTCAATTATCGTAGTTAATCAGCACTGCTAGCTACATTCTACCATAGTCTGTGTATACTCCATACTCCAGAAACAGAATTCTGGAAGAGACTAAGACTCCAGAATGTTTAGAAGTGAGTATAATCTCAACCTGCCCATCATATTAGGCAATAACCTATTCTACCATATGAAGAATGACCTTAAAATTTCTTTCTTAAAATGCCTTACTTGCTGATGACTCCCAAGTAACTAACTACTAATCCCAATTACTCTTAAACTCTGGCTCTCACTTTCAATTCCTATTCAACAGCTTTGTCTAGATGTTTAATTACGTAATTTTTCTCTCATTCTCTAAAGCTCATTAATCACCATATCCAGCCAATCCTAGCTCACCAACGGCTCTCACACCACTTCACAAGACTGCAAGCTCAGGAAGGCTGCACCCTGCCACACCCCTACAGAAGGACTGACACCCAGCAGAGCACCTGGCATACAACGGGGCCAGCACCATAGGCGAGGCTGTGCACAACGTCTGGATTATTTCTCATATTAGCTCCACTTCAGGGATGTGGACCTGGCCTACACTGCAGGCAGATTCTTTGCCATCTGAGACGCTAGAGAAGCCCCTAACATAGGGGTTGGATATATCAATAGTAGTGTTTTTTTCTTCCTAAGACTTCAAAGCAATTTTACAAAACAATCTCATCATGATATACATTTTAAAGAGGTGAAAACTGAGGCCGGTAGAAGTGAAATTAACTTGGAGGACCACTCCATTTAGTGGTGGCACTGATACAGAAACTTGCTCTCCCACCTCCCAACCCCAGGAAAGTTTCCCAGAGCCTTGGTGAGACACCGTAAAGATGAGAAGGCAGGGTACTCTGTATCAGTACCCGACCTTGGCCATGACTGAGCTTTTTCCAGTGCAAACTGGGATTTTAATATGCGAGCAGTTACTTCATCTATTAGGGTATCCACAGAAAACACAGAGCAACGATTTTAATACCGAGTCAACAAGAATTTCCTCTTGGCTGAAATTCTACAGAAGAGCACAAAGTTGATAAAAATCAGTCTTCCCACCTATCTGTATGCAGAAATACACTATGCCATTTCCCTTGGTTCCAGGTGAAACAGCATTAGAGGGCCTGTTAGAGTTATCTTTTTAAACCTGAATGGAAGAAGCCAGATGATGCTTTTCAGGCTGGGTATCCTACTGCTACTGCCATCTCTCCCAAAAGATGTCACTTTAAAAGACCTAACACAATTATTTTTGAAGCTGAATAAAAAATACTTCGTTGAATATAATCTATGTCACATACTGCTCCTATACAGAAAATCTTAATTTCATGGCCTTAGGTCTCACTGGGAAAGATCATTTCTAAATGGCCTCATTAAAGAAACTATGCTTGATAAACTTACATGGCAAATATTATAAAATAATATAATTAACACAAGATATCTTTTAACTTGGGACACTAAGAATAATCTGGAAGCTCCATCTCTTTGGAGTTTAATTCTAATATTGCCAGTACTTCCCATTATAATTCTACTTTTGTAGCTCAGTTTCCCCCATATTCAAAGGCATTAAATCTAATTCATTTTAAAAGGCTGCTTTGATTTATCCAAGCAGCTGCTAGTGATCTAATATAGGACCATGATTAAACTCAGAGGACACACAACATATAAGGTATAACCTGGAACGTTACGGCAAACTACCACCAGAGACCACCAGTGTAACAGAAGCAGCTCTGTGTGAAAAGGACAGACCCACAAGCAGGGCTTCCGAATTAGTGGCTAACGGCAAACATCAGATGCATCCTGGAAACACTTTGTACAGAACAAGGTAAATTATATTTTCCGACTGGCCCACACTGCAATTTCAGTGTGGTATTACCAGAGAGAAAATTTTTAAATTACATTATTTATTTCACTAAGCATCTTCAGTTTCTTTAAGCATCTTTAAGTACTTCATTAAGTATTCTTCATTTTCCTTCTCTCCTACCCCCTCTAGTAAGAATTTAATCAAGTGCTTAACAGAATTATATATTATGTATTAGGATATATAGACACTTGTCAAAATATACCCACAAATATCACCAAGTATGTGTAGGAAAGTAACATGGAAGAGCTAAGACTTCAACTTGTTGAAGAGTTGAAGAGATCTGGGTTCAAATCCTGGCTCTGCCACTTTCTTGTTCAGACGACTTTGGGAAAATAAACTCTATAAGCTTCAATTACTTAGCTCTAGATGGAGTTCATAACAATAAATCAGCAACAGTAATATGGGTACACAATACAAGTAGCTATTTCATAGGATTACTGGAGGTTTAAATAAGAGAATGCTTGCAAAGCACAAAGTGACCGATAACTCGTTATCTCATCCTTTTCCTGAAAATGATTACCCACTTCATGAGGCTTGGACATCTAAAAAAACCACATCCTCTCTGCCAGAGTTATTCAAAATGTTTCAGAAAACTAAGGATTTATGTAAAATGTACTAGAAGGAAATAAAATTCCCTGAGGGATTTTATGAATGAGGCAGTATCATTTTAAAAATTCTGTTAGCTCTTAGTATTTACATGAAAGAACACTGTAGCACTTTATTTCAGAGTTGATGATTCATTTTAATTATTACATGCCAGTTACTGTCTTAAACATTAAAATTTAATTTCATGAGGTAAACACCCCATTTTACAGAGAGTGAAGCTAAATGTTTAGAGGTTAAATAACTTGTACAAGGTCACAAACCAAGGAAGTGTCAGAAGTAGAATTTAAACTCAGATCTCATGGACTCAAGTGTCTTCCCACCACACCAAGAAAATCTAAGGGCTATATTCACTTTCACTAGCTCTAGGTGGTATTTTACTACATTTGTTTTATGTAATCTGTAGAGGAAATGAAATTGTAAAAGGAAAAAAATTTATACAAATTCAATCTCCCATAACTTTTAGCCCTAATTCTATCAGCACTGCCCACATTCTGTGCTACAATGAAGTTTACTTCATTCTGCCTTACATAGATATCACTATGCTGATGTTACTTGGTAAAGGATCTGTGGATTTGCTGATATAACGATTTTAAAGTTTAAAACTCCTAATTCTATGATATTATTCATGGTATTAAATAGCATTCCTTCACTAGTAGAAGCTTGCTGTGTTGTTGAGTGATTTTCCATCACTGTTGATGATATACATGGAAATGGAAATCTTTTTTGCCAGGCAATATACAGTCTTAGATTTGCTTTTATTAAGGATTTCTGATCCACAGAGAAAATTTAGTATGGAGGAAGGAGGTTTGGAGAAACATATTCTGGTCCATTCACTTTCATTAAGAATAAGGCTTAAAACATAAGTATAAAAATAAATCAGATCTGTGCTACAAAGCGGTTAAGGGAGGTGAAAGAAAAGAAATAACTGGGTTGGTGTTTCTCTAATAAGAAGAAGTTTTCAGGAAAGTGTTTATCAATGGGAAAATGCCAGTCACACTTTTTATTCAGTTTGAGCCACAGATATTAGGGCTGTTATCTGTGGCCACTGCTTTCTGCAGTATATCATGGTGCTCTAGCAATTAAGAACAGGTACTTCCTACACTGAAAGTTAATCCTAGAGCCAGAAGGCTTCACTGGAAAATTCTACCAAACATTTAAACATAATTAATGCCAATCCATCTAAAATCTTCCAGAAAACTGAAGAAGGGGGAACACTTCAGACTCATTTTATGAAGCCAGCATTACCCTGAAACCAAAACTAGATTAGGACATGACAAGAAAAGAAAACTATAAGTCAATATCCTCAGTGAACAGAGGTAAAATTTCTCAACAGAATATTAGCAAAGCAAATTCAACAACACATTAGAAGGATTATACACCATGACCAAGTAGGATTTATCCTTGGGATGCCAGGTTCAACACATACAAATCAATAAGCATGATCTCTCACATCAACAAAATAAAAGATAAAAATCATATGATCATCTCAATAGATGAAGAAAAGCACTCGACAAAATACAACATCCTTTCATGAGAAAAACCCTCAACAAATTGAAGGAACATACCTCAACATGATAAAGGCCATGTACGACAACAGCTAAATATACTCAACAGTGAAAAATTGAAAGTTTCTCCTCTTAGATCAGGAACAAGACAAGGATGCCCTCACTCTCATCACTCTTATTCAACATAATACTGAAAGTTCTAGCTAGAGTAACTAGGCAAGACAAAGAAATAACAGGCATCCAAACTGGAACAGAATAAGCAAAAATCGTCATTATTTGCAACTGGTAAGATCTTAAATACAGGAAACCTTAAAGGCTCATCAGAAAACTACTGAAAACTAATCAATGAATTCAGCAGGATATATGATCAACATACAAAAATCAGTTGTGCCTCAATATATTAACAACAAAACATCCGAAAAAGAAATAAAATTATCCCATTCACACTGGCATCAAAAACAATAAAATACTTAGAAAAGAATCATCTTGTGTTTTTATAATGGGAATCATAAAATTATCTCTAACTCAGTGGAAAAAATCCTGAAGGAATAAATTAACTATTTTTCACGGTTTTTTAAATGCTTTTCAAAAATTTTTAGAGATCAACAAGCTAAACACATGATCACAGCTACTAATCAAAAGGAAATTTTATTTTCTGTGATGCAACACTCAGACCACAATATGACTTCACAAAAAAAGGGACTGAAAGCCAGAAAGAACTAAACTCAGCTCCTGGTCTAGCCTAACTTACAGGTCAAGGTCTCCCAGGCCTCAGTGTCCTTACTTGTAGAATTAATGAAGTTACTCGGTGTTGGCGGAATGCCTAACATGTGCCAAATGCTGCGTGAGCAGTGGAGTTTGCTATTTGTTATTTGTGTTGAGTAAATAAAGCCACGGTCCTTGCCCTTGCAAAACTCTTACCCTTGTCAAGAGACAAAGAAATACAACATAACTGGGATGAACACACTTTCGTGCCTGGGCAAACCAGAAAAGGCTGCAAAGAGGAAAAACAGTTTAACTGAGACTTGAAGAACGAATATGAATTGCTTAGATGGGGATTATGGCTGTTCCTTGAGGAAGAACAGACTGTGCAAAGACAGGAAGGTAGCAAAGAACAAGAAGAGAGAGGTTTAATATAGATGGTGCACAGGCTGAGCATCAAGGAGATAAACTTCGAGCCTTACTGCCACACTACTGATTCACCCTTCCACCTTAAAGGAAAGGTAAGGTTCCTTCTACACTAAGATTCTGGAAACCGGCTGTAGGCCCAACCAGATGGATCCAATTTGTCCACCATTTCATCTGAAGTTGTTAGTCTTTTAAAGCAAAAAAGCTTTGATGTTGACATTACGAAATCCAAAAAGAACTTGCTTAATTGATAAATTTATCAGTTAAACTAAACTTCAGGACCAGCAGTGGATTTCTACTGTTATGATTACAGTAGTAAAATATTTCAAAAGCAAGATATATGACAAATGACATAGTTCTGTTCTTTATCAACTACAAACCCTGTAGACACACATGTGTGAAAATTATAAACAGCTACTAAATTTACATGCCACCCCAAAGAGTTTCTCATACTTGGTTCAAATAAAGGTTTACTCTCTTCACTCTGACCATCAATTAACTCAAGAAGTACCTAAGGAGAACAAACATAAAGTTCCACTTACTTGTGTTCTGCAGGTACGGGGGGCGGCCACACGGCAGGATCTCTAAATGGTTCATCTTGACAGGACACAGGGAAATCTGGGGGCCTGTCGATTTTAAAACTTTCCAAAGTACTGACAATACTTTTAACTTGTTCATATTCTTCCAATAATTCCTGCCGAACCTTTAAAAAAAAAATAGCCTTTATGCTACAAACTACGTAAATTGCAAACAACAAACTGCTATAGAATGTTAGTTTTCTTAATGCCATTCAAAGTATGCAAAATGAGTCATTAAAACACAGTCAAAAAACCAAAGAACTATTTAAAGTAATATAGATAGGAGGGCAGGAATTGGTTTGGAAAAAGACATATATCTTTTCTTAAGGCAAGTAGTTATATATCTTTCATAAAGAAATTCTTTCTACCAAAGAATGTGATGACCATTAAGACAATTCAAAACAAGCAACTAAGTTATTAACCAGTAACCATTCCCAGAAATCTATAATGTTACGCTAAATTCTTTTAATATATTTGTAAATAACACCCTCAAAACTTGTCAGCCAAAATTTTCATCAGCATTTCCTATCCCCATTATCACAAGATATGAAATGCCTCTCACGGGCATCTAAAAGCCCTGAGTGGCATAATACTAAGAATTACCCATTTCCAGTTTAAGTTCTGCTTCATCAAAGTCTGAATTCTTTCGCCTTGTTTAAAAATCTTTCAACCTGGCTCAAGTTTAAGCTCAAAGGCAAGATTTTTCCCATATTTAAAAAACTTTACTGAGCGCTATGTGGAAATTCTTATGTTTTCAAATTTTGAGCCCAAACTAATTTTCAAAGGCAAACAGATAACAGATTGAAAATCACATGTATAAGCTAATTTCAATAATTCTAATTTTTTAACCAAAAAGCACACTTTACTATAAAGCAGAGCATAAGAAGCTTTCCCTTAACTTTATCTCAAACAACACATAAAAACATATAAACAAGTCACAGAACCAAATAAAAATGTAAATTCACCTAATATATGCAATTATATGCTATACTGAGAGAAATAAAATTTCAGAACCTAATGGAAGTAAATATAGAAGTACCAGAATAGAAACGGTCACTATTTAACACAATTAAGAACATGTCAAAAATATTTCCATGCTGGATTAGTAAACAACTCTTGTCTATGGCTAGGACACCAGAGAGAAGAACTCAAAAATTTCAATTTGAGTTAAAACCAATATATTGTTCTCACTCAACATAATTTGGTAACACTTAAGTTGGAAAATAAGCCAAATTCACCCTGAAAACTTAGTAAAACATCAATTTCTGACCAGTGGAAAACTTAAAAGAAACACTTGAAAGGCATTAGCACATAAATGAAACTTCAAAGAAGTGCTTGACTTTGTACTTTTAATTTTAAAAGGATTTTAAGTTTTAAGACTAAATGGGGAAATTGTAATTCAAGTTTTTATTAATATTATAAAATTGTATAGTCAAGACACAGTAAATATATTACTGTTTTTTATTAGATTACTGACTCCTTTGTATTTGTAAAGAGTCTTTCAAAAGAAGAGGAAACTTTTTTAAAGGAAAAGTTTTGTGAAATGGGTCAAAATTACATGTAAAAATGAAAGGGGAAAGGGCAAGTAGAAATACCTCATTTCTACAACTTGTAACCATACACAATTAGTCAACTGAGGAGGAAAAAACAATTAGAGTCAATCTGAATTAAATGGCTTCGAAATATGTCTCAAAAATACTGAGTTGACCAAAAAGTTCATTCTGTTTTAAGTAAACCTAAAAGACATATTTTTCATTTTCACCAAGGCTTTTAATGAACAATGTGTTCACTAACCGAACAAACTTTTTGGCCAAATCAATATATTATGAAAAACATACACGTTAACTAGGAAAGACAGAAAAACTATCCAGAGTACATTTTAAATATACTTCAGCAGTCAGACAAAAGAGAACTACTCGCAAAATCTCAAACTGATTTTTCAGCTCACATCTCTCCAGTGCAGCAGACCGCTGTCCTCACCCCTTGAACACTTCCATGGGCTCTTACCTGCTGCCATCTGCCTTTGACCGCTGGGTCTCTGACTGATTGGCAATGTCTCTGAATCTGCTGGATCACCCCCTGGTAATATACCATGGATGAGTCATAATTTCCAAGAAGTGCATATTCTCTTCCTTTCTTTGCATTGTCACAAATCTCAGCCAAATTCATCCTTCAGAGATCTAAACATAAAATACAGTGGCTTTTTATTAAGTTTTCAGTACTGACTTTAAAGCATTTATTACACTTTAAAAGATCTGCTTAAAACTACTTTGAAAGTCAAAATGTTTCTCTCATTCTTTGAGGTTATCTGAATGCATCTTATAATGACACTGAACAAAGTTCCCAAGTTTGGAAATGCACAGATTACAAAAGAGCACCCAAGGAGATAACTAGAGAAATGACACAGCTCTGCACTATCGATTTATGTTACAGCTACATAAACTGGACACCAGTTCTCCTTGCCCATTTATAATCACCACAAGCTGCAATAACAGTAAAGATCAACTTGCTTCATTTTAGTCCGTTTATTCTTGACAATGTAAAGCTAAATATATAAATAGCTCACATTTTCCATCAACATCAATTAAAACTACAAAAATTATTTTTCACTAAAACTATCTGGCCCCAAGAACAAAAAGGGAAGGAACTTTTTGACTTAAGGAACACATTTTAAAAGTACAGCCTATAGTTGTCCACGCATCATTTACATACATTTAAGTGTTTCATACAACTTAAATCTAAGCAAAAACCTCAAAAACCTGTGAATTTAACTATCTGATGCTCCCCATCTGGTAATCTTCTATGATCCTGCCATTCTCTTGAGCTTTTTGCCTGTGCAAATCACTATCATTAATCTTCCCCTTCTACAAGAAAATAGGAAAAATAACCATCTGAACCTCTGGTTTCTACCAAAGCCCTCCAGCTCAGTAATTCTGGCTTTTCCAGGCTTCTCAACAGTCCCCCAAGATCATCCAAGGCTTCTAAGCAAAGATACTTTCCACTGAAAACTGTCCAGAGATCCAGGAGAATGACATCTTGGGAAGGAGTCCAAATTAACCTACTCTTACTTCCTGGAACAGTAAACCAAGAAATACACTTAGCAGAGAAAAATCATTTTGTCCCATGCTTTCCTGAGGGGATTAAATTTTGATGGGAGTAGCCTGGCTCTTCCTCTCTACCTCTTATCTGTTCTTAAGGGGCTCAGAACCTCTTCCTCAAAACTAACTACAACTATTTCTAGTCATTTTAGCTGACTCCAGTACATTCTTGAAAAGATTAAAGTTGTTTCTTTTTATGTGTTCTCCCATTTTAGTTGCCCCTTCTCCCAGCATAGGTTCCTTGAAGGCAGCATTTATGTTACTTGAGAATCACACTGCAGCAAATAGTATACTACTCTCACAAAGTAAGAAATTTCAACATTCAGTAGATCTACCCACAGAATATATGACAACCATGGAAAGCCTCTTCTTCAAATTACAATTCTTCAAATGAGTCCTTAGACAAAAGCATTCATTCTGCTAATATATGCGGGCACGCAAAGATGCACAATGGAAATATTTCCATGTAAAGCAGGGTCAGCAAACTTTCCCTGTGAATGGCTAGAGTAAATATTTTTAGCTTTGAGGGGCAACAGGAAAAACTGAGGGTATTATGTTAGTTATATAAAAGAGACAAAAATGTCCACAATTTTTATCAACAAAATTCAAACTATTATAGTAGCAATCATTGAGTACAACTTTTTGCAGAACAGGGGATATGATTTCATGTAGTTGGGATTCATAGTTAGTGTTTCCTATCATCCAGATCAACTGCAAATGTTCATGTGTCAATACTGCTTTTTAATAAGATTTACGCATTTCATGTTTTAAAGTGTTTGTTTACCAAGAGAGGTATTGTCACATGCTGATATCAAATCACAAGCATATAATTTCAATCCAGCATATTTGCTGTTTGAAAAGCATTTGAAGGTTTTATTCTTCTCTTGATAAGTCATTACACTGTATATTAATCAATTCCAAATGAAGGTTAAGTGGAAGTATCTCCATTACACAGTTAAATGGATTTTGTAATACGGAAATTTCCTTTGCACTTGCATCAAAGTAGTTTGAGCTCAAATACACTGAAAATCTGGGTGGGAACAGAGATCTCACTTCTTTAACTTTTGACAGTGTAGATAGCTACATATTATAAAATAACTCAGTACTACTTGTGATTCAAACATTAGCTGGCATCAAAATAACTTTAGTTTTGCATGTAAGCAGTCTGATCCTGAAATTTTCCATTGAATTTATTAAGAAACATTATCAAACCTGGACTGGCAACTCATTTCACAGTCCAGGTTCGATGCAGGATACTGGATGCTTGGGGCTGGTGCACTGGGACGACCCAGAGGGTGGATATGGGGAGGGAGGAGGGTTCAGGATGGGGAACACAGGTATAACTGTGGCGGATTCATTTCGATATTTGGCAAAACTAATACAATATTGTAAAGTTTAAAAATAAAATAAAATTAAAAATAAATAAACAAACCCATATACACCCCCCCACCAAAAAAAAATCACTCAGGCCACAATATAGAGCATTTCCATAAGTAGAAAGAAATCTTCATGTTCCTCCAAGTCCATGGCCTTCTTCCAAGGACATAATGTCCCAATTTCTATCACCATAGATCACTTTTCTCTGATTTGAACCTCATACAGGTAGAATCATACAATATGTTCTCTTTGTTTTTTGGTTTATTTTACTTAGCATTTGTCTGTTACATTCATCCGTGTTGTTGAGGGTGTTGGTAATTCTTTTTGTTGCTAAGTAGCATCTCATTCTATGAATAAAATATACAGAATTTGCCCTTCAAAAAAAAAAGGAACATTATCAAGTCTGCAGCAAAACTGCTTTCCAAAGCTATTCAGTGTTCAATAACAGTGGATGAGAACAGTTCCTCTCATTCAGAAAAAGTTCAAATTAGCCCGTAACTCAAGACTGCAATAGAACTTCGCCACTACAAGCCACGAACTGCTGTGGTAGGGATACGTCAGGATATTCTGCTTCTGACAAAAATTCAAGGAACTGACAATGGTTAAGTCCTCAAGAACAACACTCCTGCGTCTTAAGACACTAACGGTTTCTTACCACGTGATAGATTCAAATATTCTCTGCAAAATACCTGCTGATTATAAAAAAGTAAAGAACCATCAACTTTAACCACCCTATGTTTTCCCAGCATAGTAAATTTGTTCACGTAAGCCTTTTTCTCTTCTATACATTTTTTTTTTTTTTTACCACCACTAGCTCCAACACATCAGATTCCACTTCAGGTTGTACAGAATAAGTGTATTCTCAACTTTTTAATAAATATTCCTGTCTGTAGCTATTCCACAAACACTATTCATTAAATGTATTTCTTCAGTAACTTCCAAGTCAGCACTGACTTTGCAAATAAACACTTAGCTGTTTTGGTAACATCTGTCAATTCATCAAGAGCCAAGGAAAACCACTCAAAATCGTTTGCCTTGTTTTTTTAATTGACTGATGTCCTCAACTATTCTAGCAATTGTTCTCACCAAAAGGCTAATAGTCTTAAACAAGTTTATTTTCTCCAGACACATTTCTTTGGCTGCTACAGTCAAATAAGATTTACTTAAGTCACCATGGGCAAATAACTTTCTTGTTTGGCTAAATAATGAGACACTCGAGAAACTTACTCCAGGTGCAGCCTGATTTTTGTTTTTTAATTTTGTGAAGAAATTCTGCTTGAAAAGATACTCCTTTTTAAGTTTTCTAGCCACTGCTTTCCTACGAATTAGGAATACCACGATGAGTGATTCATCTGGTAATATCAGTGTAAACTGTATTTCTTCAGTACAGCTATAGCGTCACTGCATAATAATCACAGTGCTTTGTCATCCTGTTCAATACTCCTCACTTCATTGTGCTTTAAAAGTATAAATACATCAAATCCATTTTTCTCTTCTTTTCTGTTTTTAACGTGACGGGAATCCGCTGATAATAAAGTAAAAAGTCAGAGTACAGGGACACGGAGGGCACATGAGACACTGTGACGGCAGTGCACAGCAAGAGGCACTCAGACACCATCAAGTCACTACTGGCACTACTCAACTTTGTACAAAAGCATCCACAGACAATATGAAAACAAATGAGTGTGGTTGTGTTCCAATAAAACTTTATTTACAGACATTGATAACTGAATTTCATTTATTTTCACATGTCACGAAACATTATTCCTCGTTTGACTTCTTTAACTGTTAAAAAAAATGAAAAAAATATTCTTAGTTCATGTGTGTCTGTGTTAAGTCTCTCAGTATGGTCCGACTCTTTGTGACCCCATGGACCATAGCCCACCAGGCTTCTCTGTCCATGGAATTCTCCAGGCAAGAATACTGAAGTGGGTTGCCATTCCCTTCTCCAGTGGATCTTCCTGACCCAGGGATCAAACCCGGATCTCCTGCTCTGCAGGCAGATTCTTTACCATCTGAGCCACCAGCTGTTCAAAAACAAGTTGCAGACTAGATTTGGTCCCCAGATTGTAGTTTGCAAACTCCTGCTTTCAGCTTCTGTCTTAAAGAATCTAGGAAAATAAAGGCACATTAAATCCAAAAGAAGTAGAAGGAAGAACACAACACAGTTGAAAGCAAAAATCAATAAAATAGAAACAAGAAAAAATTTTTCAATGTAGTAAAAAGTTGGTTCTTTGAAGAAAACATTAAAAATGATTAAACCTCTAGTTATACTAATCAAGAAAGGGAGAAAGAAAACACAAATTACCAAAATCAGGAATGAAGGAGGGGCCATCACTACAAACTGTAGAGATAGTCACCACATACCAAAGCTATTTCTGAAGAAGAAATAATTAATCTGAATAGTCCTGTGTCAATCAATGAACTTCAATTTGTAGTTTAAAATCTTCCCATTAAAGAAAAACAAACAACAAAACCAACACTCCAAATCCAAAAGACTTCATGATTGAATTCTTCCAAGTATGTAAGGGAAAAAAAATAAAACAATTTCCAAACAAACTCTCTCAGAAAAAGAAATGGGTGGAAAAACTTCCAACTCATATTTTAAGACCAGTGTTAGCCTGATATCAAAACCAGACATTTTAAGAAAAGAAACTTACCTACCAGTATCCCTCAGGAACATAGATACAAAAATATTTAAATTTTAGCTAATCAAATCCAGTATATAAAAAGGATAATGCATTATGACCAAGTGGAGTTTATATTAAAAAATTCAAGGTGGTATCTACTTAAAAAACCAATCAATCTTAAGAGACTCAGAAATAAAACATGATCATCTGAACAGATGCAGAAAAAGTAGTGGACAAAACTCAATACCATTCATGATAAGAACTCTTAGCGAACTAAGAATAGAAATTCCTCAATCTAGTAAAGAGCAGATATCATCAGATTAACTGTGAAAGAACTGAATGCTGCTGCTGCTAAGTCGCTTCAACCACGTCTGACTCTGTGCAACCCCAAAAACGGCAGCCCTCCAGGCTCCCCCGTCTCTGGGATTCTCCAGGCAAGAACACTGGAGTGGGTTGCCATTTCCTTCTCCAATGCATGAAAGTGAAAAGTGAAAGGGAAGTCGCTCAGTCGTGTCCGACTCTAAAGACCCCATGGACTGCAGCCTACCAGGCTCCTCCCATGGGATTTTCCAGGCCAGAGTACTGGAGTAGGTTGCCATTGCCTTCTCCAGAAAAAACTGAATACTCTCTACCAAAATCAAGAAAGAATAAGCAAGGCCAGTGAATCTCCTCTCAACGCTTCTATTCAACATGACAGCTATAGGTTCTAACCAGTGCAAGTAGCCAAGAAAAAAATAAAAGGGATACATATTAGAAAAGTGGAAGGAAAATTCTCTTATTCACATACAATGTTAATTGTTAATGGAGAAAATTCTAGGGAATCTATAATAATTACTAGAACTAATAAGTGAATTTTGTAAAGTTGCAGGATACAAGGTTAATATTCAAAAATCAATCGTATTTCTACATAATAACAATAAAAAAATTGAAAACTAAAGTCAAAACAGTAAAATCATTCAAAAATACTAAATACCCCAGGGATAAACGGAACAAAATATATGTAAGATCTGGGCACTGAGAAATTAAAGATGACCTAAGTTAACAGATATACATACATGTGTGTATGTGCACATGCATTTATGAATTGAAACCCCCAATGTCAATTCACTTGAAAGTGATTCACAGACTCAATGAAATCCCAATCAAGATCCCAGCAGCCTTTCTTATAAAAACTGACAAGCTGATTTAACACTTAGATGGAAATACAAAGGACATAGAACGGCCAAAACAGTTTCAAAAATTATAGTAAAGTAGGACAACTTATACTGATTCCAATATTTATTATAAAATTAACAGGAATCAAGACAGCATGGGATTGGCATAAAGATAGACACAGACCAACGGAACAAATCAGAGTCCAGAAAGATCGATACATATATGGCCAATTAAAATGAAAAAATATTTATATATATATTTTTCCCCCAAAAAAGGTGTTGAAACAGCTAGATATCCATATAAGGAAGAAAAAAAAATTCTGAATCTCAAGTCTTACCTCACAACATATATAAAATTTAACTCAAAATGAATGACTCAAATATAAGAATTAAAACTACAAAATTTACAACCTAAGATTGTGGGGATATTTTGTACTTGTCCCCTAAACCCCAGTTTCTACAAAGCAACGTGTAATGGGGCATGTGGTAACAGCAAATGCAGCAGATTGCATTATCAAAGAATCTTAAATTCAGGGAACCCAAATCTATCATACTGAACACCATGCATGCCTACCCTTTGTTCCAGATGAAGATACTATCTTTCTTTCAAGGCTGTAAGCAAGCCTAACCTTTCCTCTGGACACTCTATCTACCTGCCAAGGCTGTTCAATTTGGTATTTCAATTACCCGGGGTAGTCTTTGTCTTTTCTACATTGAATCTTTTTGTCTATCACATGTCTTCTTCCTTTCTTGGTTCACTCTCTCGTTGTTCAGTTGTTAAGTTGTATCTGACTCTTTGCAACCCCATAGACTGCAGCACACCAGCCTCCTGTCCTTCACCAACTCGAGGAGTTTGCTCAAACTCATGTCCACTGAGTCAGTGATGCTACCCAACCAACTCATCCTCTGCTCCCTCCTTCTTCTTTTGCCTTCAATCTTCCTCAGCATCAGTCTTTTCCAACAAGTCGGCTCTTTGCATCAGGTGGCCAGAGTATTGGAGCTTTAGCATTAGTTCTTCCGATGAATAATCACGGTCAGTTTCCTTGAGGATTGACTGGTTTGATCTCCTCACTGTCCAAGGTACTCTCAAGAGTCTTCTCCAGCATCACAATTCAAAAGCATCAATTCTTCAGCACTCAGGCTTCTTTATGGTCCAACTCTCACATCTGTACATGACTACTGGAAAAACCATACCTCTGACTATATGAACCTTTGTCAGCAAAGTGATGTCTCTGCTTTTTCATAGGCTGTCTAGGTTTATCATAGCTTTCCTTCCAAAGAGCAAGTGTCTCCTTTATAGAATACATTTTCTGTAAATGGGGAGTAAAATAAAATTTTGAGACTATGCATGCCTTAAAACACCTTTATTAAACTATCTTCATACTTCAGTGATAGTCTGGCTGATTACTGAATTTTCATTTGCAAATAATTTCCTTTAAAAATGTAAAAGCATTGCTCTATTACCTTCTAAGTTTTTTTTTTTTTTTTTAGGTTTTAAGCTTTTTTTTTATTTTTAAACTTTACATAATTGTATTAGTTTTGCCAAATATCAACCTTCTAAGTTTTAAGATTAAGTTGAGGCAACTAAAGTCATTCAAATTCCTGATTGCTTATATATCATGCCTTTTTCCCTTTCTGCAAACTTACAGGATCTTCTCTTTGACACAAGTTTCCAAAAACGATTGATGATATGCTTTGACATGGGTCTATATGTGATTCTTCCAAACTAGAAACTGCTGCTGCTGCTGCTGCTAAGTTGCTTCTGTCGTGTCCGACTCTGTGCGACCCCATAGACAGCAGCCAACCAAGCTCCGCCGTCCCTGGGATTCTCCAGGCAAGAACACTGGAATGGGTTGACATTTCCTTCCCCAATGCATGAAAGTGAAAAGTGAAAGTGAAGCTGCTCAGTCGTGTCTGATTCCCAGTCGTGTCTGACTCCCAGTGACGCCATGGACTGCAGCCTACCAGGCTCCTCCGTCCATGGGATTTTCCAGGCAAGAGTACTGGAGTGGGTTGCCATTGCCTTTTCCTTACTGCTGAGTAGCACCTCATTATATGAATATACTAAAATGCATTTATTCATTCACCAGTTCTCCATAATGCACTTCAGAGAAACAACCAAAAGTACAGGATACATCCTTGACCAAGACTTCACAGTATTTGCACTGAGGTTATATCTAAAATTTCAAGGTACAAAAATACAACCCATTATAAGAGTGAGGCAAATACTAAAACATGGCAAAATTACTGCTATTATCAAAAGTATTTGATAATCTAATAGTCACTACAAAATAAGTATACTTAGAAACACAGGAGCAAGCCATTTAAAAATGAATAGACAGGTTTGAAAAAGAATCAAGAACTTCTAGCATTAAAATGAAATGTTCACTGAAATGAAAAACTCGGTGCACTGAGGAAACAGCAGATCAGGCACAGCTGAAGGGAGGATCAAGAAACCAGAATATAGTGCTACAGAACTTGCCCAGAATGCAGCACATAAACACAGAATAAGCAAGCAAAGATAAGAAATGCAGAGAGTACAAAGACCTGGCCCAATATACGTCTACTATGAATTCTAGGAGAAAAAAAGGGGAGAGCAATATTCAATACATAATGGCGAAAGCTTCTTCTTTTTTTTTTCTTATTTTTCTGGGCTCCAAAATCACTACAAATGGTGACTGCAGCCATGAAATTAAAAGACGCTTACTCCTTGGAAGGAAAGTTATGACCAATCTAGATAGCATATTCAAAAGCAGAGACATTACTTTGCCAACAAAGGTTCGTCTAGTCAAGGCTATGGTTTTTCCTGTGGTCATGTATGGATGTGACAGTTGGACTGTGAAGAAGGCTGAGCACCGAAGAATTGATGCTTTTGAACTGTGGTGTTGGAGAAGATTCTTGAGAGTTCCTTGGACTGCAAGGAGATCCAACCAGTCCATTCTGAAGGAGATCAGCCCTGGGATTTCTTTGGAAGGAATGATGCTAAAGCTGAAACTCCAGTACTTTGGCCACCTCATGTGAAGAGCTGACTCATTGGAAAAGAC
>NW_011494628.1:753578-755931 GCF_000754665.1 Bison bison bison
CCTGGGATTTCTTTGGAAGGAATGATGCTAAAGCTGAAACTCCAGTACTTTGGCCACCTCATGTGAAGAGCTGACTCATTGGAAAAGACTCTGATGCTGGGAGGGATTGGGGGCAGGAGGAGAAGGGGATGACAGAGGATGAGATGGCTGAATGGCATCACCGACTCGATGGACGTGAGTCTGGGTGAACTCCGGGAGTTGGTGATGGACAGGGAGGCCTGGCGTGCTGCTATTCATGGGGTCGCAAAGAGTCGGACACGACTGAGTGACTGATCTGAAAACTTCTTCAAAATCTATATAAGACAGTAACTCTGTTTCAAAATAAATAAAAACAAGTCCACATCTAGGACAACTTAGTAAAACTGCAAAACCTAAAAGCAATAGAGAGAAATGATATATTGTCAACAAAGGAAAAATAATATATTGACAGCTAACTTTTCAAAAGGAATATTGGAAGCCTGGAGGCAGCAGAATAATCTCTCTCATGTGCTACTAGTGGGAGACTGCCAATCTAGACTTGTATACCAAGCTAAACTATTCAAGTGTGAAGGCAATATTAAAATTTCAGGCAGAAAAACCTGGGTATGAATCCAGGCACCACAAATTTTTAGTTGTGATCTCAAGCAAATCATGTAACTTCTCTTGGCCTCAGTTCTATACCTATAAAAAAAGGGAAACTAATATTTACCATCACAAGGTTATTGCAAAAATTAAATGTGAAGTACATTAGCATCATTCCAAGCATATAACACTGAATCAATGTAAGCTATTATTTTCACTCCACACCCAACATTAATGCATAAGTTTGAAGCCGCTACATTCAACTAACCCAGTTTTCATTATAATTCCTAGAAGCTGTACCACAACTTTAATTACTTTTAACCATAACCTCTTTGAATAGAGGTTTTAAAAGGTTTAACCATTTAAACTCTTTGAAATATAAGAGGATTTTTTAAAAAATCTCCTTGAATTTAAATTAGAAGAGTTTCTAGAACTTTTAAATGCTCAAGTTACATCTGAAGGAGGCATAGATATTTTAACAATGACACATACTTGACAATACTTCTCTTATTTTGAGAATACTTCTCTTATTCATTCAAAAATGAATCAGCATCTTCTTACAATATTTACAATTGAACTGACCCAGTAGAGTTGCCCTATACACAACAGTCCATGTAATATCTTCAAGGAGAGCTCTAGTCTCAGGACAAAAAGAGATCAGTTCAAGTTCATGCTTAGACCAAGAAGACAAAATACTGCCTCATTTGGTTCTACATAATTATGACTTGTCTCCTTCATGACTCAGATCTAAAAGTAACAAATTCCTGGTTCCAACCTATCTCTCCCGAAGCATCTCCAACCACACCCTTCTCTTCTTTAAATCTACCATCAACCCACAATACAATGTGGGTTGTATTGCACACACACAAAGCTTTCTTCCCAGTATAACTGGATTTCTCTCTTATACCAAGACCAAGAACTCCAGTGTTCTTGCATGGAGAATCCCAGGGATGGCGGAGCCTGGTGGGCTGCCATCTATGGGGTCGAATAGAGTCGGACATGACTGAAGCGACTTAGCAGTAGCAGTAGCAGCAAGACACACATTTGGGAAAACTAAAGTGTGAAGTCATGTGGGCATTAGGAAGCATCACTATAAACAAAGCTAGTGGAGGTGATGGAATTCCAGTTGAGCTATTTCAAATCCTAAAAGATGATGCTATGAAAGTGCTGCACTCAATATGCCAGCAAATTTGGAAAACTCAACAGTGGCCACGGGACTAGAAAAGGTCAGTTTTCATTCCAATCATAAAGAAAGGCAATGCCATAGAATGCTCACACAATTGCACTCAATTGCACTACCACACAATTGCACTCATCTCACACGCTAGCAAAGTAATGCTCAAAATTCTCCAAGCCAAGCTTCAGTAATACGTGAACCGTGAACTTCCAGATGTTCAAACTGGATTTAGAAAAGGCAGAGGAACCAGAGATCAAATTGCCAACATCCACTGGATCATGGAAAAAGCAAAAGAGTTCCACAAAAACATCTATTTCTGCTTAATTGACTACCCCAAAGCCTTTGACTGTGTGGATCACTGTAGAATCAACTGTAGAAAATTCTTAAAAAGATGGGAATACCAGACCATCTGACCTGCCTCTTGAGAAATCTGTATGCAGGTCAGGAAGCAACAGTTAGAACTGGACATGGAACAAAAGACTGGTTCCAAATAGGAAAAGGAATGTGTTGAGGCTGTATATTGTCACCTTGCTTATTTAACTTACATGCAGAGTACATCATGAGAAACGCTGGGCTGGATGAAGCACAAGCTGAAATCAGGATTGCTGGGAGAAA
>NW_011494628.1:756031-759617 GCF_000754665.1 Bison bison bison
AGATGGTGACTGCAGCCATGAAATTAAAAGACGCTTACTCCTTGGAAGGAAAAGTTATGACCAACCTAAACAGCATATTAAAAAGCAGAGACATTACTTTGCCAACAAAGGTCCATCTAGCCGAGGCTATGGTTTTTCCAGTAGTCATGTATGGATGTGAAAGTTGGACTGTGAAGAAAGCTGAGTGCCGAAGAATTGATGCTTTTGAACTGTGGTGTTGGAGAAGACTCTTGAGAGTCCCTTGGACTGCAAGGAGATCCAATCAGTCCATCCTAAAGGAGATCAATCCTGGGTGTTCACTGGAAGGACTGATGTTGAAGCTGAAACTCCAATACTTTGGCCACCTGATGAGAACAGTGGACTCATCTGAAAAGATCCTGATGCTGGGAAAGATTGAAGGCTGGAGGAGAAGGGGACGACAGAGGATGAGATGGTTGGATGGCATCACCAACTCAATGGACATGAGTTTGAGTAAACTCCGGGAGTTGGTGATGGACAGGGAGGCCTGGTGTGCTGCAGTCCATGGGGTCACAAAGAGTTGGACAAGACTGAGCGACTGAACTGAACTGAATAACCAGCTTATTCTCAGAACCCCTTATATTAATTTTTAAGTTAATTCTTTTGTCTCCACAGTAATGGTTTTTAAGTAGGAAAGCAAATATTTTCAAATTAATTTTTAATGTGAGTGAAAGTTGCTCAGTCGTGTCCAGCTCTTTGCAACCCCATGGACTATACAGTCCATAGAATTCTCCAGGCCAGAATACTGGACTGGGTAGCCATTCCCTTCTCCAGGGGATCTTCCAAACCCAGGTCTCCCACACTGTAGGTGGATTCTTTACCAGCTGAGACACCAGGGAAGCCCAAGAATACTGGAGTGGGTAGCTTATCCCTTTTCCAGTGGATCTTCCCCACCCAGGAGTTAAACCAGGGTCTCCTGCATTGTGGGCCGATTCTTTACCAGCTGAGCTACCAGGGAATCTACCTAACTCAGTTATAATATTTACATGTGAGGTTTAAGAAAAAAGTTCTGCTTTAAACTATTTTTATCTTTCTAAAATACAAACCTGTTAAGGCCACTGCATATGTGCTCAGTAGCTAAGTCATGTTAGACTTTTTGCAATCCCATGGACTGTAGCCTGCCAGGCTCCTCTGTCCATGGGATTTCCCAGGCCAGAATACAGGAGTGGGTTGCCATTTTCCTCCTCCAGGGGATCTTCCTGACCCAGGGATTGAACTCGAGTCTCCTGCATTGCAGGTGGGTTCTTAACCACTGAGCCACCTGGGAAGCCCAATAAGGCCACTACTCCACTGGAAATTCTTCAATGGTGACCCCATGTTGAAGAAAAATTCTAAATTCTTTATCATGGTACCAAGTACTTTTGAGATCTGGTCTCTCCACTACACTGCAAGTATTCTGGGTTTCAGTCATCAGAACAGTCAAGGATTCCCCAAACACAAAACACTCAAATCTCTCCTTTGCTTTTGCTATGCCATTTGCCTAGAACGGCTTTCCTCAGCCTCACTCCAATAAAAGCTGAATAAACTTTCCTAGCACAAGTCAAATGTCACATCATTCTGGAGATTTCTCTTAATCTCCTTAGACAGAGTCACAATCCTCCCCAAGGGTACAAAGGATGCCATCAGTAGTTGAGATCACCATTTAGATGAGTTAGATCCACTTCGGTTGAAATTCCAGGCTCACACCTTACTCAGCTATGACCTTATTCAGCTATGGGCAAGGTCTCTGAGGCTGTTTCCTCATGTCTAAATAACAGGAGCTACTTCATAGGATTGTTGTGAGGATAAAATAAGGGGCTGCATGCAAAATATGTCTCCCATAGAGTAAGTATTCAATACATGTTATTGTGATATAATATCCCTATAATGTATTCCCACTCTGGGCTCGCAGCAACTTGCACCCATCTCTCCACACTATTGTGATGACATGACTGTGTGCCCATGTAGGACACAGATTATCTTCTATCAGCTCTTAATTCCCACCACCTGGCATATTGCCTTGTGCATAATAGATCCTTAACAAATACTGAATGAATGAATAAATAAATCCTAAATGAATAAATATTTCAAATTCCTTGTGTATAAGGCCTTGATTTTTTCCCCCAGTGGTCTTATTAAACTTACTTTTTTATCTCCTCCTACAAAACTGCTTCTTTAAATAAAGTTTACAGTGACCAAAGAGAAAATGAATCTTATAGTGAGAGAAAATTAATTTTATAGTGACCTTGTCTTCTTGTTTAGAAACATACACACACAAAACAAGCCCATACTGCACCAATAATTTTCCAACACACCACTGTAAAATACCAGATTTCTAGGATGGTTATCTATTGAAAAATTTTTAAAGGGATGACTAGGGAGGTTTTCTAAATCTGTATCAGCTTCCTTACCTCCAGGGCCTGGGCAAACTTTAGGGACTAAAATGTATTTCAGAGCATTAAAAAAGGAAAGAACAGAGTGCTTTTCATTCTGAAAAATGGTCCTAAGAAAATTTTAAAAACATTGTAATAATAGAAGAAAATAATTACTACTACCCACTGCTAAAAATTTGGTTTAAAAAGACAACCCTGTACTTAAACGAAAATTAGTAATTTAAAGTACAAACAATCTTTAAAATGGCATCAAAATATGTGTAGGTAGTGTTCAGGCTAATAGGCTGAGGTGAAGGAGTGCTCACTTTGTAATCCTGACCCTCAATAAATAAAATGCAAAACGGAAAAAATATCAGATACTACTATACAACAGCATGGTACCTTTTATCTACTTCCACACTTGACCTTTAAACATTAATGCCCTTTGAGTAATTATTAACCATTGGGTTTAATTAATGCAAACACCTCTGAACTACTTCAGAATAAATCTGATCAAGTACCTAGCAATAAAGGAGCGAATCAGGAAATGGAGAAAAATCGGTTAAAATATAGTTTTTCGGGTCGCCCATCAAAAGTGTGCCATACATACGGTTCTGCACCAAGAGGCAGCAATTAGGGAGGGTGAGAGGCGCCGAAGGCCCGAGGCCCCGCAGCCCCGAAGGCGACTCCTCCCCGACTCTACGCGGGGCGGTGGCCGGGCCGGGGTGGAGACAGCGCTGCAGCCGGGGCGGGACAAATTGGCAGGGCGGAACGCCCGAGTCTCACCTCCACTTCCCCTTTAGCTCTCAGAACCCCATTCAGCGACCACCCCAGAATCCCCTCACCACAGACAGAGTCTCCCTGTTTCCCCTGGCCGGCTCAAAGTTTATCGGTCTTTCTCAGCTGTCGGGGCCGCCGGGCTTTGTAGTTCGCCCGTCCGGGCCGAGCCACCAAGGCCGCAAACCCGAGGAGCCGCTGAACTACAATCCCCATAAAGCCCTGCGCGCCCACCGCTCGCGCTCTCTCTCTCACCCTTTCTCGCGCAGCACGCAGTCTCCTCCGCCGCGCATGGCCCCAGCGTCTCCGGCAGCGGGAGCTGGGGTGTGGCTGTCCACCCAAGCACCCCACCACCGGCTCTCTCGCTGGCCCCCGTTCCCCCTCGGATTCATTACCTAGGTGTCGCAGGTCGGCCGACCGTTTTTGCCGCGGTCCAGGTG
>NW_011494628.1:759810-765452 GCF_000754665.1 Bison bison bison
TGGGCAGCGGCAGGAGCCGCGGAGACAGGGTGGCGCGAGGGTGCGCCGGGGAGTGGAGGGAGACAGCGACACTGAGGAGGACGGATGACGAGCTGAGCTCCGGGGCCGCCGACGAGTTCTGCGCTGCAGTGTCCAACCCCCGTGCCAGGACGCGAGTCCGCTCTCTCCTGAGAGAGATGCGGGTGGCGTCAGAGGAAGGAGCGGCACCGGCTCTGGAAAGGTCGCCGGTCCAGCCCCTCCCCCGCCGCCCATCCAGGCAGCCTCCTCTGGCCCGGCCGTCTGGTGTGTTTGAAACCTAAAAGCCACCTCTGGGGCTTCCTCACCAGTAAAAACCAAATCTGCACCCTTTCACACCTCCTTTCTGCCATTTTCTGAGAGATAAAACGAGTCATTTAGTAAAATATAATGCACACGGCCTTTACAATTATTCAGAAGGCTTGAGAATTTGTTAAGTGGCGTTGATTTCAATTGACAGCTGGTCTCTAATAACCCTTGAATAATCGGTATGGGGGAGAAGGAAATGGCAACCCACTCCAGTATTCTTGCCTGGGGAGTCCCGTGCACAGGGGAGCCTGGTGGGCTGCTGTCCAGGGGTCGCACAGAGTCGGACACGACTGAAGCGACTTAGCATGCATGCATGCATGCTTTGGAGAAGGAAATGGCAACCCACTCCAGTATTCTTGCCTGGAGAATCCCAGGGACAGAGGAGCCTGGTGGGCTGCCATCTATGGGGTCGCACAGAGTCGGACACGACTGACGCGACTTAGCAGCAGCAGCAGCAATCGGTGTGGACTGGTCGTGACCCGCCTCAGAGATGTAGTGAGGTTAAGAGCAACAACTTCTAAAACCCAATTCACTGATAACCAGGGGCAGGTGAATCGTCTTGATGCTCAACGTTTTCGTCTGCAAAATGGAGGTAATAGCTTCCTCACAGGACTTTTGAGAAATAAAAGCTTTGATAACTAATGAGGCATCCTAAAATGCTGGGATTTAAACATAATTTTTAAATATTAGTTTTTTGATCCGTGGTGATCAGAGCCAGAAGGGTGGGAGCCTGGAGGAAAGGGTATAGTTTGCCTGAAGAGAGAATTTTTCTGTGATGGAAAAGTTCTGTCTCTTACTTAGAATTTGGGTTAGGAGGGTTCTCTGGTAGCTCAGCTGGTAAAGAATCCACCTGCAATGCAGGCGACCCTGGTTAGATTCCTGGGTCGGGAAGATACCCTGGAGAAAAGAAGGGCCACCACTCCAGTATTCTGGCCTGGATAATCCCCATGGACAGAGGAGCCTGGTGGGCTACAGTCCATGGGGTCCCTAAGAATCTGACATGACTGAGCAACTTTCACTTTAGGAGGGTATATGCATTTGTCAAAACCCATGAAGTGCTACCTTTAGATCTGTACGTTTCACTCTAAGTAAATTTACCTCAAAAAGGAACGTTGAAAATGTTAGCTATTGTTAGTAGGGCTGTTGTTGTTAAGTCTTTTTAAGTCGTATCTGACTCTTTATGACCCCATGGACTACAGCACCCCAGCCTCCTCTGTCCTCCAGCATCTCCCAGAGTTTCCTCAAATTTATGTCCTCCAAGTTGGTGATGCCATCCAACCATCTTATCCTCTGTCGCCCCCTGCTCTTGCCCTCGATCCCAGCATCAGGGTCTTTTCCAATAAGTCAGCCCTTCGCATCAGGTGGCCAAAGTATTGGAGCTTCAGCATCAGTCCTTCCAGTGAGCTGTAGACGCTAATAGAGACCATATACATACTCTAGCTCCAGTTGCCAGAAATGTAGATGAGGAAAATGAGGCCTACAGATTGAAGTAAATGGAGGAGGAAGTAGGGATTACTGGCCCTGTTGTTTTCTAGTAATAAATGTCTCTTCAGAAATCATGATTGAAAATAGCAAGCTGCCATGTATATCATCCAGTTTTCAGTTGGGGTCACCTTGTCCACAGAGGTTTTGTGGAAATTGACTCAAGTCCCTTTTCCAGCTCCTGCAGAAGGCCAGGGTTCTCTCCAAGGTCACATGTTCCCTGGGGGCTTACAGTTTCAGGGTCAGTTCTGGCTCTGAGCTCTAGTTTTCTCTGAACAGTTAGACTCCCTCATATCCCACCTCCTACAATGCTTTCTCTCCTGCTGCCACACAGTGTGGAAAGCAGACTCTGCTTTGGTTGTTTGTATAGCAGAGTCTTCTGAAGGTTTGGAGCAACTGAAGTGTTTTAAGAGAAGGATACACTCTCCTTATTTAGTACTCTTACTTATCTCTGTCTCCGAGTCTATACTTAGTGCCACCTTCCATTCCTAAACTGTTTATCAAAGTATGTTCCTATACCTAGAAAGTAGATTGCCAAGAGAAACTGTAGTGCCAGCTATTAAAATAATAGTCTTCACCCCAAAATATATCTGGGTATTCTATTTGATTCAACCCACAGTATAGTTACTCAGTAAGTATTAAGCAGCTTATGCGCATGACACGTTCAGGCTACCTACAGAGTGGGGTCAGTTATGAAAACTATTTAGCATAAGTGAGAACGGGGTTGCCAGTAGCTGAATCTGATGTCTAGGAGGGAAAAAAGAAACCAAAGTCTACAAGATCACAGCTTCTATTGTGCAGGAGAAATGACAGCATTCAAACGAGAAAATCTAGAACAAAACCTGATTGTGTAACGAGCACAGAAGCAACACCCAGACCTGTCACCTCTAGCAATTTGGTCACAACTGTGCATATACAGTAAGGCTATAAATAGACTCTCCTTTTCTCCTGGGGAAGCTGATACTGCTCGGCTCCCAGCTGAACACATGTTTAGTTGGGGTGACAGGTTCACCTAATCCATCGATCCCTCATCTGGTTTCCCTCGTTTGCAGTTACTCGCAATTGCAAGGCAGCTGGCTGGGGTCTCAGTGCAGCCCACAACCATGAACAGATCTCCAAACACGAGGTCCCATGCGTAACCCCTCCTTGTTTTCTTGAGTCAGGATCCCAGAGCCTCTGCTCAGAAGGACAGGCCCCTTGAGGAGCGTGGATGACAGCAGCAAAAGGGAACAGCTGCTTTGCAGGGAGCTGAAGGAGGGCAGTTACGCACAGGAAGACCACGAGCCACTGAAGCACAGCCTTAAAAAACCTAAGTTGCTCTGGACGGCTGGGAACCCGTGGGGACTGGGTGTTTCCACTCAGTGCTTTCTACCAGTTCAAGTGATAGTTAAACACACCAAGCAAACTCAAAAGATTGATCCACTGAGAGAGACAATATGATCAAGAGCCATTATCCGCATCAAAGAGACTTCATGAGAATTCCCTGGTGGTCCAGTGGTTAGGGCTTGGCAATTTCTATGTGGGGCCTGGGGTTCAGTCCCTGGTCAGGGAACTAAGATCTCACAAGCTGTGCAGCAGCCCCCCCGCCCAAAAAAGAGAAGAGAGACGAAATGCTTCTAACGTGAACCAGAGTTTTCCCTCAGTCCTCAGTTCCTTGGGCTCAGCAGCCTTTGACTTTGCTGACCTCCTTCCTACATGCTCCTTGACCTTGGTTCTCTGCAAAGCATCGTCACTGAGTTCCTAACTATGTCTTCTATCTGCTTCTTAAACATGGGCACAGTTTCCAACATTCAGTTCACAGACCCTCTCCACGTGCAAGGCTTCATCTTGGCCCTGGCCAGCGAGGGAATTTCTGACTCCCAGGTTTCGGCACCACACCAGACATGCAAGGACTCATCTTGTTGCTCCTGGTGTTCTCTTCATCTGGGATGCTCCCTTCCTTCCCTAAACTCTGCCTGTTCCGTCAAAAATAACTCAGGCCTTGACAAGAAGCCTTTCCAGATCATTCCTGCTCACAATCCTATACTACCCAGTATTACTACCCTATGTCATCCACTTGACATCTAACCAGGCTGCCTAGTGGCTGATCAAGTATTGATTACTCATTGGCTTTTGTCTTTTCTCCTTACTAAATTCCAAGCTCCTCTGATGTGCATTTCTAGATATTCCCCCAAAACATCTTTATAATATCTTTTGCGTTAAAGGACAGAATATCTTTGACTGGTGGTCCTTAGCTTTTCTCCTTAGTGAAACCTCCTCTCTGGGGCCAGCTCCTCGGCACCTCTCCTTAAAGTTGCTGGCCCTTCACTGTTCTGATCTCCAGCCCCCGAGGCAATTATAATGTATGGGTTATCCCAGTGTTCCTTTTTAGTTTTTTAGGCCCTCCAACTTCTGTTCAACCAGTTCCCTATGTTAAATTCTCTCTGTCAAAATACTTACTCTAGTTTCTTTTTTTCCTGACTGGTGGACCCTGACCAATACGGATAGTGAATTAACACGTATTTCCTACTGTGAATATCAGTGAGAAAGGGTCAAGAACACTGCCTTAGAGGAGTGGGGTTCTTAAATAAACATGCAGCTGCCTTGCGTGCCAAGGGGCCACTCCTGACAGGTAGAGGCGCTCTGTGTTTCAGGTCTGCAAAGAGCAAAGACCCAGCTCCCAGTAGCAGTGGTCTCTGTGGGGCCCCTGCCCGCACCTGGCCCTGGGTCTCACTGCCCACGAGCCTGCAGTGTTCTCCCAGCGCTTGGTCCGAGCCCCAAGCTTCATCTGGAATTTCACCTCCCTGAGAATGTGGAAACCCAGCCTTTCACTTGTTAACCTTCACTATTTCTCGTTGGCACGTGGGAGGAGGCGAAAAGTTAGTGATCAAAAAAGCCAGGAAGTGGTACCAGAGTCCTCGTAAAGTGAACTGGAATTTGGTTAAGTGGAGGGAAAGGATTAAAAAGATCTTCAGGGTGGCAATTCTGCCTCTCTGATGTTGCCTTTTCTTGAAAGTAATGGGAAGAGATAATAACCCAGGAAAGGAAATGAGGCACCCATACCTGAGCTCGTGCCTTATCCACGCACCATGAGGCTTTGCGCTGTTTTATTCATATACTTCTGCGTCAGTGCTTTCGTTAGAAGTGAGACTATTTTGAAAGCCCAGAACCATTTTAGGCCAGCCTCACTTATTCCTAATGAAAAGAACTGCTCCCCACTTTAGGGATTCGAAAAGATTTCTTCTGAATGCCAAAATAAACACAAAACCTCTTGGCAGCAGCCTATGGGAATTCTCCTTGCTTGTGAGTCTGTATTTCTTTATGTTAATTTACAAATATGAACAGAAAACCCAGGATTCGAGGTTGTTAAGTGGATTTGTAACACTCTGGAGGGTTGCCGGTGGGGAACTCAATGAATGAACACAGTCCCCTGTGACAGCTGAGCCCTGGCATTTCATTGAGCTCCACAGGAAGTCGTCGTGAATACGCTGCAAGATGCTAATACGTTAGCAGCAATGCTTCTTCCCCCTTCTCTGTTGGAGGACCTTATGTTTAGTAGAGGGATCCATAACAGAATAGGCTGTACTCGAAAATGCTGGCAAGAGTTACTTGGTTTGTGACAAGCAGGATATCTTCTAGTGAACTGAAAAGCACGTCACCTTCTGATTCAGTCACCGAAGCATGTTACAATGTAGGTGGTGTGTCACAGAGGAAAAGCAGCTTGTGATCAGGTTTTCTATTCTGAGAAGCCAGTGCTCTGCCAAGCAACCCCAAGCGGGAAACGTTTCAAGTCTGAATGAAAAACAGAGCAGTACAGCTGGGACCCCCACTTCCCGTTCCCATTGTACAAAGATACG
>NW_011494628.1:765552-775672 GCF_000754665.1 Bison bison bison
ACCCTCCCGCTGATTTTTCTGTGTCCCTTTCTACTTTGACTACAGAATGCAGAGTGATGGGGTTGGGGGAGGGGAGAGCAAATTCCATTTCCTTTTTGGCTCTTGTTTCTCTGCTACATTTTAGGTCGTCTCTGTGATTTATGTGCATAAGTGATACATCATAAATATTGGCTGCATGAATCACTCCTAAATGGCTCACTACTCAAGCAGACTGTTCATCATCCGATCTCTCCTTGGTATTCTCTGCTTTATTCACCAGGCTGCCTCCTTCCTGTCTCCAACCTCACCTCAAATTTCCAGAAAACCCTCACAGACAGCTGTAATAAAGAATTCTAGAAGCCCTTATTCAACCTCATCTCCGTCCCTTTCCCCCCAGCTCACCGGTTACTTGTTCTCACTATCTGAAAGTGAAGTTAGAATGACATGAAGTAGAATGCCAATTGCAATGGGGTCCCCAGCCTGTGGGGTCTAATGCCTGATGATCTGAGGTGGAGTTGATGTAATAACAATAGAAATAAATTGCACAATAAATGTGATGCACTTGAATCATCCCAAAGCCATCCCCCGCCTCCTGGTCCATGGAAATACTGTGTTCCACGGAACCAGTCTCTGGTGCCAAAAGGGTTGGGGATGGCTGGATTGCCTAAGTTTTGTAAAGTGTCTTCCATCTTGATCTGTGCCAAGCTGATAAGCATTTCAGCTGTGCTTTGTTTAACATGTAAAACATTCATGAAAATTATAAAGTTGCACAACAACACCTGTACCCGCCACATCCTGATTTTGATTACTTTTTCAGATGCATGGTTTTTCCCACTACTATATATACCTCTATTATAAGCATTCTATAATATTGTTTTACATGTTTTCAAGCTTTATATAAATGTCACATACTATGCTTTCTCAAGATTGCCTTTTTCTATTCAACACTGTATTTCTGAGGTTTATACATGTTTATAAATGTGATGTTGCATGCATGCTAAGTCGCTTCAGTCGTGTCCAACACTTTTGACCCTATGGACTAGAGCCTGCCAGGCTCCTCTGTCCATGGGATTCTCCAGGCAAGAATACTGGAGTGGGTTGCCATGCCCTCCTCCAGGGGATCTTCCCAACCCAGGGCTTGAACCCACATCTCTTAAGTCTCCTGCATTGGCAGGTAGATTCTTTACCACTAGTGCCACCTGGGAAGCCCAAATGTAAAGTGAGCTCATTTTAATTGCTATAACAATATGATACAGTTCTTCCATTTCCTATCAATGAATGTTTATATCGATGTCTTAGTGCTTTTAGGCTGGTAACAAAAAACCATAGACTGGATGGCTTATCAACATCAGAAATGTATTTCTCACAGTTCTGCAAGCGAGGAGCAGCAGATTCGGTGTGAGATTCCTAGTCATGGACAAGTGTCTTCTTCTTGTGTCCTCATGTGGCAGAAAGGGAGAGGGAGCCCTCTGGGGTCTTTTTCAAAAAGAACACTAATCCCATTCACGAAGGGTCCACCCTAATGACCTAATCGCCTCCCAAAGGCCCCACCTCTAAACACATACTGTTACATTGGGGGTTAGGATTTCAGCACATGACCTGGGCAGGTGGGATAGAAATATTCATGTCATTGTATAATAACTTCACTTTCAGATATTGAGAACAGGTAACTGGTAAGCTAGGGGGAAAGGGACAGAGATGAGGGTGAATAAGGGATTTTAGAAATCTTTATTACAGCTGTCTATAATAAAGCCTATAGCAGTCCATGTGGACCCTCCAGAATTCATGTCCTACTCAAATGTCAACTCAAAAGTTCAATGTCTCCTCCAAATATCGTGTAAATCAGATATAAGTGAGACTCAGGGTAAGATTCATCCAGAGGCACATTCCCCAGCTGTCTGTGAAACCAAACCTGCCATATGCTTTCAAAATACAAAGTGGTAGGAGGGGCACAGGACACACACTCCCAGTTCAAAGAGGAGAGATGGGAAGGAAGGAGTGACAGTCCCACAACTGTGCCTCCACAGGTTGTTGGCTCTCATCCTTTGAAACCTAGGTGGAGGCAGCCATGCGCCCAGGGCTGATGCACTCCATGAGCACAGCGTGGATGCTGTTAAACTCTGCTGCCCGTGCCTCAGCTGTACCTGCCCGCACCTGGGGCAGCTGAGGAGCACCATGCCCGAGTGCAGGTTACAGACACATGGTGCCAGGCGGTGCTGGTGGGTCCCCCTGAGCTCCGGCAAGTGCAACAGTAGCCCCTGCTGCTCTCTCCCACCCTAAAGGCAGGCCTGTGATGGAAGCAGCACCCTTGATGACCTCTGAATCAGTTTGGAGGGAAAGGAGAGTTAGTCTTCCATCGTCTTGGAGAAGAGCTCCTGGTTTCCATGGAGATGGCAGAATAAATGTCTTTATCGAAGGCTCACCTGGCCCCATCCTTAGTGTCCTCTCGCACACGGCACTTCTCATTTGTTCCAACATGGACACTTGTTGTTCTGTCGCTCAGTTGTGTCCGACTCTGCAGCTCCATGGATAGCAACACAGCAGGCTTGCCTGTCCTTCACTATCTCCCCAAGTTTGCTCAAACTCCATTGAGTCGGTAATGCCATCTAACCATCTCATCCTCTGTCACTTTCTCCTCCTTCTGCCCTCAATCTTTCCCAGCATCAGGGTCTTTTCCAATGAGTCAGCACTTTGCATCAGGTAGCCAAAGTATTGGAGCTTCAGCTTCAGCATCAGTCCTCCCGATGAATATTCAGGGTTAATTTCCTTTAAGAGTGACTGGTTTGATCTCCTTGCAGTCCAAGATCTCTCAAGAGTCTTCTCCAGCACCACTGAGATTTTCCCAAATCTTTAATTTCTATTTCCTTTTTGTATTAACAGTTTCGTCTTTGAGTCATTTCTCTTTCTTTTCACATTTTATCCTGAAGAGTCAGAAAGAACCAGGCTACTCCTGCAACTCTTTGCTTAGAAACTGCTTCAGCTAAATATCTCATTTCATTCCTTGCAAGTTCTAACTTCCACAAAACATGACAACATGAACAGAATTCAGTTCTTTGACATTTTAGGAGGACAGCCTTTCCTCCACTGTCCAATAAAATGTTCCTCGTTTCCAGTTAAGACTTTGTCAGAATGGCTTTTTCCATCCTGATTTCTGCCAACATTCTGTTCAGAAGTACTTAAGAAGATTGAGGCTTCCTCTATGTCTTAGATCCTCTGAAGAAGGACATGGCAACCTACTCCAGTATTCTTGCCTGGAGAATCCCATGGACAGAGGAGCCTGGTGGGCTACAGTCCATAGGGTTGCAGAGTCAGACACAACTGAAGCAACTTAGTACACACACACATATATAATGGAATATATAATGGAATATTACTTTGCAATAAATAGGAATGAAATCTTTCTGTTCATGACAACTTGGGGTGCATCTTGAGTATATTGTGCTGAGTGAAATCAGACAGAGAAAATTTAACTACCATATGATTTCTAAAGAAAA
This sequence comes from Bison bison bison, assembly GCF_000754665.1. NCBI lineage: Eukaryota > Metazoa > Chordata > Mammalia > Artiodactyla > Bovidae > Bison > Bison bison. Next base: position 769,026 of record NW_011494628.1, read on the forward strand.
CAAAATAGGCCCAGGGAGCCCAAGTAAAGTAATATGACATGTTACAGATTTTAAGGTGGCTTAGGACACATACAGCAACTGCTTCAAAAACCATTACAAGCCAGAAAATTCAGAAGCGCAGCAGAAAGGGAAGTGTGACTCAAAAATGGACTCAGTGTCTCACTCAGACAGTCCTTTTACCCTGGGAAGGCCAGTTTGTTCTGGTCAATCCTGCAACCGAGGCTGGTAAATCAATGAACAAACCAGACCAAAAGCATACACAGACTACCAGGTAACAACTTAAATTTTGCAGTTCATGTTAAGCCCCAAGGGTAGGAAAAGAGTTCTGTAAATCACCTGACATCTGTCAAACCACTGCCTCGTCCCTGTAGAATAATAGCAGCAGTTTATATTTGTGCTGCAGTTTATAGTTTATGAGAAACTTTGTTCCACGTGACCCCTGTAAGGTAGGTCCACGTAGTATCTGAATCTTACAGATGAGCAAACAGAGAGGTCACACAACCATGCATGTGGTCACACAGTGAATGAATAGCTGGAACTATATGGGTTGTTGTTGTTTAGTTGCAAAGTCATGTCTGACTCGTTGTGACCCCATGAACTGTAGCCCTTTAGGCTCCTCTGTCCATGGGATTTCCCAGGCAAGAACACTGGAGTGGGTTGCCATTTTCTTCTCCAGGGGATCTTCCCCACCCAGGGATCAAAGCCGAGTCTCCTGTATTGGCAAGCAAGTTCTTTACCACTGAGCCACCAGGGAAACCCAGGACTATATTCATAATCGTACCACTTATTACAACAGAAGAGCAATCAAAAACCTGGATTCCAACCCCAGTGATCCTAGCTACTTAGCTGTGTGATCCTGGACATGTCACCCAGACTGTCTGAGCTTCCTGTCCTCACCTCTGAAAAAATGAGCATAATAATACCTTCTCCATCTGCCTCACAGGGTCCTTATGAGGACAAAGCTGGTGGTATGTTGAACATGCTTTATAACTGGGAGGGTTATTACACAGATATCAGGTCTTAGCAATCTTTTCTAACAAAATGAGAGTCATACTTGTTATCATCTTTCTACTTTGACAGGGCCTTTCATTGCAGCCTTTTGATAATTTTGCAGCATATTATTTCTATATAACACCCCTGTTACTACCATCTCTACAGGTATACCAGCAGCTGACCAATGAGGGAGGGGCAGGCTTCTTTCTTCTGGAATGAATTTAGAGCAGTGATTAGCATCACCTGCAGAAGTTTAAATACACAGGCATCTAGGACCCACACTGTGGCCGGTTAAAATCTTTATCTGGGGGTGGGGAGGAACTGGGCATCAGTCGTTTTTAAAGTTCCCCAAAAGGTTCTGATTTGCAGCTAAAGTTGGTAGCCGCTGCTGTAGAGACTGTGTGTGTGCATGCTCAGTTGCTCGTCGTGTCCAACTGTCTTTGACCCCATGGACCATTGCCCACCAGGCTCCTCTGCCTGTGGGATTCTCCAAGCAAGAATACTGGAGTGGGTTGCCATTTCCTCCTCCAGGGGGTCTTCCCAACCCAGGGATCAAAGCAGCATCTCCTGCACTGGCAGGCAGATTCTTTACCGCTGAGCCACCTGGGAAGCCTGTAGAGATTACAAGTCTGTCTATTTGTTCCAGAGGTTGAAGCACATCATCTGAGGATGTCTGAAGTTATCTGGGAAAGTGATTCAGGAACTGGGCCTTGGACCACAAAGATCCTAAAGTCCTGCCATCACATCGGTAGCCTGGCTCCTTTCTGGACCGGCACCGTGGGTGGAAAGTATGGGCGATGTGTGCGGTGGGAAAGATGCTGGGCACACAGAGAAGCCTGAGCAATGCAGAGTCCATGTCCTCATCCTCATCTCCGTTTCTCGACTAAGATCTGCTTCTCAGAAGCATGCCCCCATGTCTTCCCTATGTCTAGGGACTGGAAAATTGAATACATTTGTTAATTAAAAAAAAGAAAGAAATCTCAGAAGATAAGCAAATATTGTACAAGTGTCCAATCCTGTCATTTTCCCCACTGATGAGAAAGAATCACTTACTGTTAACTTCTCCCTCTCAATTCCAATGCTCTTGCAAATTAACATGTTCTATCTGTTTTGTTTTAGGGTTAACCAAATAAGCATAAAATTACTTTACAAATGCACTTTCTGGGTGGTGCTAGTGATAAAGATCCCACCTGCCAATGCAGGAGACATAAGAAGCATGGGTTCAATCCTTGGGTGGGAAAGATCCCCTGGAGGAGGGCATGGCAACTCACTCCAGTATTCTTGCCTGGAAAATCCCATGGACAGGGGAGCCTGGTGGGTACAGTCCATGGGGTCGCAAAGAGTCAGACGTAACTGAAGCGACTTAGCACACATAAGCACGTACATACTTTACAAATGGGATATTTTCATAACTATTAAAAGCATTTCCTTTTCAGTAGAAACGTAGGTTTGGCTGTTTGGCTCAAGTTTCTTGAAGAAATTTCCATCATTGGAAGAAAATAGCCACCAAATAAAGCCACCGTATTACTTTAATCAGACCTTTGCCTTTGTGATACAGTAACACTTCAACTATTCACTTCTAAATTCTCTTCTCATACCAGAAGTGGAGAAACAAAACAAATACAAGGATTTGGTTTTTCGGGATCCCCTTTTAGATGTGAGTACCTGATTTTTAGAAATGAACATCCCTCCCCCTAAAGTGGTCCCATTAGAAAAGATCTTAAGATGAGTTACACTGTCTCATTTGACTGCTCCTCTTACAAGACTGGAAACGATTTGGTGGGAGTAAACTCATGTTACAAGACCTGGAGATTTAAATACTGAAGAGGTTTATGTCTCATCTGAGAAGAGTTTATGGTCCAAAGCAATGGCGTGGAGACAAGTACAGGAGCCTCTGGGACCCCACAAAGGGGGTAATTAGGCAGCGTTTTATTATGATGCAGTGAGGGTGTGAAAGCTGGAGCAGGGCTTAAAACCAAATTGGCTTCCTGGAGAGCCAATGGAGGAAATCTGGCAACCTAAAAATATTTAAAGAGCTAGCACACCCAAGGGAGAATTTCCAGCTATTGAAGTGGAAAAGATAAAGCATTTGCTATGTCCAAAAAGGAGATTTTTAATGAAAAACTCAGCAAAGTGCAGACTTTTGTAGGACATCTTTACAATAATAATAATTAAGATAATACCTATCATATATAGCGTAATCAAATTATAGAGATTTTATATTTTCTCTATGATGACATTAAAGAGGAGCTAAAAATAGACTGAGTGATAATGAACCACTCTTTCCCCAGAGTTCATTAGAATCCAACACCTTCATTATACAGGACCTGCGTTCCATCTCACCATCTCCAAGGCGTAAATCTTGACATGGACTTCAAGATCTTTTCCTCTGGCCCATAATTATAATTCTGCTTCTTACTCCTCAATCCCATCTGCATTTCATATGCTCCTTATATGAATGAGATGCAGTGTGTACTGCAGTTAAACTTTCAGGCACCAGGCCCACCTGCGTGGCCCAAGTTCTCAGACCTTGGCAGTGACTTCCCTGCTTTGTACCTTGGTCTCCTTGGCAGTAAAATGGGAGTAACAGCCTCAGTGGGTTGTCAGGAGAATTAAAGCAGTTGTGCCGCAGTCCATGGGGTTGCAAAGAATCGGACACAACTGAGCAACTGACTGACTGACTGACTGACTGCCATGGAAAAGCACTTGAAAGAATTCTGACACTCAGTCAGCACTCAATAAACATTTGCTTTGTTATCACCACATTTTGTATTTCTGTGGTGCCTACAAAAATATTTAAGATATGTTTAAAATTTTTTAAAAAGATGCTTTGTTTAACAAAGGATTCTTCAGATTCTTGGATTTGCTTGTGTTCAAAGTCTCAACACACCATTGAATTACACATTTAAAGTATTTTTTTACCTATAATTCTAAAGCCCCAAAAGTATTCTGTAATGTGGCCTCTAATCTCAACCAGCTTATACTGTTTTTTTTAAGAGATAGAACATAAGTTCATGAAATGCTCATTAAGAATCAAAAACAGCTCACGATTGTGTATAAAGTAAGTAGTTCAGACCATAACAGCTACAAAAATTTGGAAGAGGAAAGAATCTGGAGGGACTGGAGCCTTCATTGTGTGCGTAAAGTTGACAGAGAACAGCACGTAGAGCACAGAACACAGATAAGGAGGATGTTCCAGCAGGAGAGACACCATGAAAGTGAGGGCATTCCCCTCATCTGGAATGTGGCACCTGTGTTTGGAATTTGGTGAGATTGGGCTAACAAAGTCACTCCAGGTGCAGGCCGCATGGTCGAGGGCTTCAAATACCAGACTAAAGAGTATGATTGCATTCTGAGAGTTCTAGAAATTCTGTTAGTAGAGATGTAGCATAAACATTGGAGAAGGCAATGGCACCCCACTCCGGTACTCTTGCCTGGAAAAATCCCCTGGATGGAGGAGCCTGGTAGGCTACAGTCCATGGGGTCGCTAAAAGTCAGACACGACTGAGTGACTTCACTTTCACTTTTCACTTTCATGCACTAGAGAAGGAAATGGCAACCCACTCCAGCGTTCTTGCCTGGAGAATCCCAGAGACGGGGGAGCCTGGTGGGCTGCCGTCTATGGGGTTGCACAGAGTCGGACACGACTGAAGCGACTTAGCAGCAGCAGCATAAACATAATTACATGCAAGATAGGTTCATGTGGGGAGAGTCCAGAAGCATGGTGATGAGGTGATGAGGTCCTGGGCCAAGGTGCGGACACTGGGAACAGAAAGCAAGTGACAGCCATGAAAGGCATGACAAGGACGTGTCCCCTCTGTCTATTCTCACTGTCCAAGTGTTCCCTAGACTGTGTCATCTGAGCCAACTAGGTGCATTCCCAAAGTTTCCGGGGTGTCTGGGATCTGATGCTTTCTCTCCCCCTTCTCAGGTGCCTCAGAACAGAGCTGACATGCCCCTAGGAAGCGACTCCAACACCCTGGTAGACCCTCTTGTCCCGATTCCCTCTTGCCCTTCCGTCATTCATGTGTCACACAGATCCCAGACAGAATTCATATTCATAAATCCACATTCATAAATCATATTTGTCTTGCTCCCTGTCAAGGTCACATAGTATTTCCCAATTGTGTTGGATTAAAAAAAAATTTTATTTGTGTTGGTGAATAATCTGGGTCGGGAAATTCCCCTAGAGAAGGAATTGGCAACCCACTCCAGTATCTTGCCTGGAGAATCCCATGGACGGAGGAGCCTGTCGGGCTACAGTCCATGGGTTCGCAAAGAGTCAGACATGAATGAGCAACTGCACTACCACCACCACACTAAGTAGCTTAAAAGGTTAACACTTTAAATGGATACAGTTTCTTGTACCTACGTTATTCCTCAATAAAGCTGATTTTAAAAAGGTTTGATAATAGAAGATACAGAGAGGTGAAAATTAAAGCTTGTAGATCGAGTATTAAGGAAAAAAAAAAGCTTAACCTTAGTCCCAAGGCATTAGAGCTCGCAGCTGAGAAGTTTGCGTCGTTTGTTTCATGTATAATAACATATCTCATATTGTATCACGGGATCATTTTTTTTTTAATCCAAGATTAACAAAATGGAACAATCAACTTTTATTCCCGTGAGTATCAGGACCTGGGGCTTCAGTCACCTGTGCTTATTGAGCAGTGCACTGGAGTACACGCTGTCATGCCTCGGATAGTAAAGTGATGATGAGTCTAGATAGCCTCTTAAAATGCCTTTCAACTCAGCAAGTCATGTTCAGATTAGTGTTTTCTGTGCTGAATTTGATGATGGAGATAGTAGCACGCAGAGCAGTGCTACTCAGAGAGCGGTCTCCGGATGAGCAGTGTCAGCATCCCTGGGGGCTTGTGTTGAAAACGATGGAAAATGCAAATGCTCAAGCCCCAGCGAACACCTTGTCAATCAGTGGCTGTGCTGTGCTGTGCTTAGTCATGTCTGACTCTTTTCGACCCCATGGACTGCAGACCGCCAGGCTCCTATGTCCATGGGGATTCTCCAGCCAAGAATATTGGAGTGGGTAGCCTTTCCCTTCTTCAGCAGATATTCCCAACCCAGGGATCAAACCTAGGTTTCCCGCATTGCAGGCAGATTCTTTACTGGCTGAGCCACCAGGAAAGCCCCCACAAACAGTAGAAGGGGGCTCCAAATCCAGTGAAGCTGTGTGTGTGTGTGTGTGACCATCCATGCAGCAGGCAGGAAGCAGAAACATTATGAAGAGCCATGTGTCCAAAAATAAAATAAATTTAGTTATATAAAACATCAGTTCAGTTCAGTTCAGTCACTCAGTCATGTCTGACTCTTTGCGACCCCATGAATAGCAGCACGCCAGGCCTCCCTGTCCATCACCAACTCCCGGAGTTCACCCAGACCACGTCCATCGAGTCAGTGATGCCATTCAGCCATCTCATCCTCTGTCATCCCCTTCTCCTCCTGCCCCCAATCCCTCCCAGCATCAGAGTCTTTTCCAATGAGTCAACCCTTCTCATGAGGTGGCCAAAGTACTGGAGTTTCAGCTTTAGCATCATTCCTTCCAAAGAAATCCCAGGGCTGATCTCCTTCAGAATGGACTGGTTGGATCTCCTTGCAGTCCAAGGGACTCTCAAGAGTCTTCTCCAACACCACAGTTCAAA
>NW_011494628.1:775772-793380 GCF_000754665.1 Bison bison bison
GAATATGCTATCTAGATTGGTCATAACTTTCCTTCCAAGGAGTAAACGTCTTTTAATTTCATGGCTGCAGTCACCATTTGTAGTGATTTTGGAGCCCAGAAAAATAAAGTCTGACACTGTTTCCACTGTTTCCCCATCTATTTCCCATGAAGTGGTGGGACCGGATGCCATGATCTTCGTTTTCTGAATGTTGAGCTTTAAGCCAACTTTTTCACTCTCCACTTTCACTTTCATCAAGAGGCTTTTGAGTTCCTCTTCACTTTCTGCCATAAGGGTGGTGTCATCTGCATATCTGAGGTTATTGATATTTCTCCCGGCAATCTTGATTCCAGCTTGTGTTTCTTCCAGTCCAGTGTTTCTCGGAATCATCCTCTATTTTAAAAATTTAAAGAATTTTTTTCTATGTGGATCTTTTTTAGAGTCTTTATTAAATTTGTTACAATATTGCTTTTGTTTTATGTTTTGGATTTGGGGCCTGGAGGCAAGTGGGATCTTAACTTCCCGACCAGGGATCAATCCTGCCACCCCCGCGTTAGAGAAGTCTTAACCACTGGATTGCCAGGGAAGTCTCTAAATTTTAGAACTATTTCCAGTCAAATTTTTAATAGAACTTATATATCTTAAGTGCTATCTCCTGACAGTTTCCAGGAACGGAAGGGAAGAGGGAAAGAGAAGGGGATGCCTAGTTTATTTCACCGGAGAAGGCAATGGCACCCCACTCCAGTACCCTTGCCTGGAAAATCCCATGGATGGAGGAGCCTGGTGGGCTACAGTCCATGGGGTCGCTGAGAGTTGGACACGACTGAGTGACTTCACTTTCACTTTTCACTCTTATGCATTGGAGAAGGAAATGGCAACCCACTCCAGTGTTCTTGCCTGGAGAATCCCAGGGACAGGGGAGCCTGGTGGGCTGCCATCTATGGGGTCACACAGGGTCGGACACGACTTAGCAGTAGCAGCAGCAGTTTATTCGCATACTGTTCCAAGCTCTGAGAAACAAACTCTTACTCTTTCACTAACACTGTGATCGCTTGGGGGAGTGAGAGTAAGTACCCTTTAGCTTAAACATGGTTCTGGGACTTCCCTGGTGGTCTGGAGGCTGAGACTCAGCACTCCCAAGGCAGGGGGCCAAGCTTTGACCCCTGGTCAGGGTGCTAGATCCCACATGTCGAAACTAAAGATCCTGAGTGCTACAACTAAGACCTGATGCACCCAAATAAATTAAAAAAAATTTTTTTTTTAAGTGTGGCTTCAACAGATGTTACTATCAACTGGCATTCTTATCTAAATGTGTAAAAGCATACATCTTCCTGAAAGGCTCAGCCCCTGGAATCTAATCACAGAACAGTCTCTGACGTCCCTCTCAATGCTTTGGCGTCTGTCCTTGTCCTGCTCTCTGCCTCACAAGCAGCCCAGGTGCCACCAAACCCCACAGCCGCCTCTCACAGTCTGCATCCCATTCATACGAACCCTCTCTCTCCAAGGTGCCCTGCCGGGCCACAGCTTCCTGCCTTTGCTTCTAGCCTTTCTTCTGCCAGAAATTCCCGCCTGCCACTAGTCTACCAGACAGACCCTGCCCATCCATTAAGCCTGAGCTCAGATACTCTGTCCTCTGGAAGCTCTTCCAGAATCGCTCAAGCAGACTTAAGGACCTCTTCTCCTGGACCCCTCACACAGCGACGCAGGCACACACACCAGTTCACTACAGCCATTGTATCTCTGTCATGCATATATGCGTGCTAAGTCTCTTCAGTCATGTCCAACTTCGTGCAACCCTATGGACTGTAGCCCACCAGGCTCCCCTGTCCATGGGATTCTCCAGGCAAGAATACTGGAGTGGGTTGCCATGCCCTCCTCCAGGGGATCTTCCCAACGTGAGCAACGAACCTGCATCTCTTATGTCTCCAGCATTGGTAGGTGGGTTCTTACCTCTAGTGCTACTTAGGAAGCCCCCTCATTGCATATCTTTATACTCAAATTCATCTCTTCATCGGACTAAGTCCTTTGAGGATGGAAGGATGTCTCTTTTATGCATCCTCAGCAGTGGACTTATTGCCCAGTAACAAAGTGTTGTTGAATGAATAGATTCAATGAATGAATGAATGCTATCTAAACAAAGCCCTACAGGAGCAAAGGAATGGGAGCTTTAACCACTGAAAGATCACACAGAAGAGATAACACTTGACCTGAGTATGGAAGGACAAAACTGATTTTACCTGGAAGAAAACAGAAGAGAAGAATTGCAAACAGAAGAACAGGAAGAACAAAGTCAGGAGCTGGGACAATGGCGGGCCTCCTCCAAGAGCAACCAGTATTCCCGGTCCAGTAGAAGACAGCACTAGAGAGGAAATTGTGCTGACTCAAGGGCTAGAATAACGTGCTCAGGACTTCAGATCTCGCTCTGGTCGTGATGGAGACCCGAGAAGGGATTCTGAATAAAGCAGCAATGTGATCAGATTGAACTGGAGATTGTTTCAGAGGAAAATGCTAGAGTCCAAGACAGCTGTAATAAGTGACACTCTGATGGAGCCAAGCAACAGTGGAGCAAGGAAAACAAAAGGAATTTGAGAAGCTCTTTTAGAAACAAAAGTTTCCCGGGTGGTTCATACAGTAAAGAATCTGCCTGCAAGGTAGGAGACCCGGGTTTGATCCCTGGGTCGGGAAGATCCCCTGGAGAAGGGAATGGTAACCCATTCCAGTATGTCTCATCTTCACAAGGAGATAAAAAAACTTAGAGGGAACAAGGATCTTAGCATGTTCTTTGTGTGTCCCTCATTCAGAGGCACTTAGCTTTCATTGAGAGAAATATATACATTAATATAATTAATATAATTATTAATAATATATAATATGCTGCTGCTGCTGCTAAGTTGCTTCAGTCGTGTCCGACTCTGTGCAACCTCATAGCTGGCAGCCCACCAGGCTCCCCCGTCCCTGGGATTCTCCAGGCAAGAACATTGGAGTGGGTTGCCATTTCCTTCTCCAATGCAGGAAAGTGAAAAGTGAAAGTGACCTTGCTCAGTCATGTCCGACTCTTAGCGACCCCATGGACTGCAGCCTTCCAGGCTCCTCTGTCCATGGGATTCTCCAGGCAATAATTAATGTATATAATTCCCTCAATGAATATATATAAAGGAAAATAGTGCCCATATTCATAGTAATGTCTCTTCTTCAGAGAGAAACTGAGTTTTCCTTGGATTCTCAGCATGTTTTTCAAGCACAAAGGAATTTACGACTTCGTCAATCATATTCTTCAATTGTGCACCCACCAGGTGGCCCCTGACCTTACTGCCCCAACAGAAATCTCTTCTATGATTGTGTGTGGATGGGCCAGGCAGGGAGTGGGGGCGAGACAGGTAACTGGTGGTGTTTTCACTATTTTTGGAGGGAGGGCTATGATAGTTTCATTTCTCTGAAAAAAATGAATCCAAAACAATAAAACAGGCTGTATGTTTTCCTCCAGTGGAAGAAAAGAAAGCAAACCCAACTACAGGTAAATTGAAATCTTCAAATAGACTCATAACGCATTGCTGAAACAGTCTTGAGATAATGGCTTTAGTTAGACTGGGGCCACAAATCTTTACATTTCTTCATCCGCCTGGCAGGACTAATGAGATTTTATGGCAGGCAAGCTGTTTATCCCTTGGGTGACATTGGCGAGAACAGTTATATCTTTATCCATCAAGAGTTTTCTGCACTGCCGCTTCCTTCCCAACAAAAGCCTGCCCCAGCCCAGATCACAACACTTACAACATGTAAGATGCTCATTTTGTCACAGAAACACTCCACTCATTCTCTTCTGCTGCTTGGATCTAATCATTCCTTCCTACCGTCACATCACTCCATAAAAGGGGCTGGCAGAAGAAATGGGTAAATGCAAAAGAGAAGAAAAGACAGTTTCAAAAGGGACCTAGCAAGAGAAGGGCCTTCCCTGGTGGTCCATTGGTTAAGATTCCACATTCCCAAAGCAGTGGGTACAGGTTCAATCCCTGGTCAGGGAACTAAGATCTCAAACGCAGCTGATGGCCTGGCCTAAGACATAAAATAAAGATTAAAGTGTCGGGGGCTTCCCTGGTGGTCCAGGTTGAGAGTCTTGACTTGCAATGTAGGGGGGACGTGGGTTTGATCCTTGGGAACTAAGATCCCATATGCCATGGAGCAACTACACCTGTGGGCTCTGGAGCCCACGTGTACCACAACAAAAGACACTTCATGACGCAACTAAAGCCCAGTGCACTAAATAAATAAATATTATTTTTTTTAAAAGATTAAAGTTTCACATACACAAAACCAACAAAAAACAAACAAATGGAAAAGGGACCCTGGGATGAGATGCTGGGCTGACATCTCCCCACATGGAATATTACAGGCACCCCACAGGCCCTTAGGAGGAGAGCCACCCCCAAGCGGCTGTCCGAAGTACCATCACACCAAACAGGCCGGGCAGACTCTGCTCCCATCAGCGGTGTCTGGGGATGAGAGGAGGGTGACCACCACTCTGGTCTGGGATGAGGTCTGGGCTTCTCTTTGGAAGTTACATGATGCGCATAATAGGCAGCAGTGTCTTTTATCCACACTTCAGTAGTACTCACACACACACAGATATACAGGCTCACATACTCGACAACTGTCATCACAAACTCCTATGATGATACGTCCGCTCTCCCTTTCTAACTAGAAAAGGGTCCTCAGTTTGGAGAAATGGCTCAGCAAAAGTCAATGAGCAGCTTCTAGATCTGGGTAAGATGAGATCTCCATTTCTGTATCCTGGCTCACCCAGTGAGTTCCTGGACAGAATGAGGAGGCGGGTGGGGCAGTGATCTGAGGACCAAGCAGAAAACACCAATCCGTAGCAGCATCAGCTGACTTCAGATCCACCATTCCCTTCCCACACCCTGGTATTCCCTGGAAGAGACACAAGGAAGCCTGAAGCCCAGAAGTGGGTGTCAGTGTGGACCAAGAACACTCCAAGAGAAATCTTCGAGTTCAGCCTCCTGGTGTCAGAGGTATAGGTTTACAACCTCCGGAGCTTCCTTCGTGAAATCTGAAACTGGTCCCCAAACAAGGCAGGTAGGGAGACACGGAGGTAAGAAGTAAGACCCTACAGGTTGGCAGGAGGCAGGTTTCATGAGCAAGGGAACTCACATAAGGTGTTCATCTCGAGCAGCTGCAAGACAAACAGATCACTGCATCCACCCATCAGAATCTTGAAAGATTATGCAGAGCCCTTAACTGGGTCCAGTCACATATACCATCTGGATGGCCTCAACAACACCCCCTCCCAAGGCTGAGTTCTGGGAACAGCTCCCACCGCGGGAATCATGGGCAGAATGTACATTCACGGGAGGGGAGGTGGGTGAGGAGACTCTGCCTCTCCAGATCCAGCTCATGGGTCACCTGGAGGTCACATGTTCTCCATCACCTCCTCTGACAAGCATGGAAAATGCTGGGGAAGGGGCCTCTTCCTCTCCAGGCTCCAAGAACATGCTTTTTCCTCTCTCTGTGTCCCCCACCCGTTTGGCCTTTGTCATTGTTGTTCAGCTGCTCAGCTGTGTCCAGCTCTTTGCGACCCCATGGACTGCAGCACGCCAGGCTTCCCTGTCCTTCACTGTCTCCCAGGGTTTGCTCAGACTCACGTCCATTGAGTCGGTGATGCCATCCAACCACCTCATCCTCTGCCTCCCTCTTCCCCTTTTGCCCTCAATCTTTCCCAGCATCAAGGTCTTTTCTGATGAACCAGCCCTGGACATGGGCAAAGTCACAAGAACTGCACAGAAGAATAGGGAAAAGAAAACCCCAGGTTTCTGTGTGGACGGCCAAAAATGGGAAACCCCAGGAAACTGGAAAATACCAGGGAGATTATACAGAGAAAGGGGACTTGGGAAACAAACTCATGATGTTATCATCTAACTTCTGGGCTCACCGCCAAGCCAGGCATGCTTGGATTCGATCACAAACAGAGCTGCAAAGACAGAGAACCGAACTAACAGGCTCCTTGCCCTCTAGGTCTCAGCCTGACCATGAGACAGTGGGCATTCAGGAGAAATGGGATAGCACTGCAAAGACTTCGAAAGTAGAACTGACACTGGAGCCACAACCCACAGAAGTCAGTTCAGAACTTGCATCCTGAGCCCAACTGTGTCAATGGTCTGCCTAAAAAAAAATCAACATTCTCTACCGGATTTCAACAAGACCCAGTAACTCCTAACATAATACTCAAAATGTCTGTGATATGATCCAAAAATATCTGGCATACGAACCGGCTAAATCTCAGCTCACACGGGAAAATACAATCAACGGATGGCAGTGCGAGGATGATAAAGATGTGAAAGTTATCTGACAAAGACTTTAAAACAACAATTACAAAAATGCTCCAAGAAGTAAAAACACACACTCTGGAACACTTCAGCCAAAAAATAAAAAATACAAGGCAAACCAAATAGATATTTTAAAAAGGAAAATACAGTCACAAAAATGTAAAATTCACTAAATGGGTTTAAAAACAGAATATAAATAACATGAAAAAGTTGATCAACTCAAAGTAGAAATTATCTAGTCTTAACAAGAAACAATGAATATGTGTGTGTGTATGCATATAACTTAATCACTTTACTCTACACCTGAAAGTAACCCAACATTGTAAATCAACTATATTTCAATTAAAAAATTTGAAAGACAGGAGAAAACTAAAAACTAAAAAGAGAGAGAATGAAGACTAAAAAAAAAAAAGAACAAACCTTCCAAGTTCTATTGGCAACTCTAAAAAGTCTAGTATTTGTGTTATTTGTGTCTCAGAGGATAGAGTATGATGTAGAAAACCAAGTGAAAAATGCAGACCAAAAATGTCCCAAATTTATCAACAGGCATAAAACCTATCGGTAAGATTCCAGAATCGCAGCAAACCCCAAACAAGATAAACCCAAGAAATCCATGCCCAGATGCATCATAATCAAACTGCTGAAAATGGGGGAAAAAATCACGATCACAATCAGAAAGAAACAACACGTTATGACGAAACAGCTGAACACCTGGAATTCTCATCTGAAACAACTGGAGGAGAGCAGGTAGTTGAGCAACAGCGTTTATGTGCAGAGAGAAAAAAACAGTCATCGTGGAATCCTACATTGTAAGAAAATATCCTTCAGGGAGGAAGGTAAAATGCGAACCTTCTCAGGTGAATGAAAAATAAGAGAATTCACCAGCAGCAGACTTGCTCTAGAAGGGCTAAAGAAAGATCATCAGATAAAATTACCCTGGGTGAAAAAAGCCAGACTCAGAAGGTTATGTACTATAATGATTTCATTTATATGATGCTCTCAGAGAGATAAAGCTATGGTGATGGAGAACGCCTCAGTGGTTGCTAGGAGTCAGAGGTGAGATGAGAGTGGGAGTAAAATGGGACAGCGGGAGAGAATTTCAGAAGGACGAGGCTGTCTGTATCCTGACTATGATGATAGTTTTAAGGAACTCTACATGCAGTGAAAACACATGAAACTCTACACACACACGCACAAAGTCAACACTGTGCTTAGTCGTCACTCAGTCATGTTCGACTCTGTGACCCCATAGACTGTACCCTGCCAGGCTCCTCTGTCCATGGGGATTCTTCAGACAGAATTGGTTCATATTAATTTCTTTTAAAAAAGTCAGGGATTTCCCTAGTGGTCCAGTGGTTAAGAATCTGCCTTCCAATGCAGGGGATGCTAGTTCGATCCCTGACAGGGGAACTAAGATCCCACGTGCCAGGGGGAAACTGAGCCTGCACACCACAACTAGAGAGCCTGTGTGCTGCATATACAGAGCCCACGTGCTCTGGAACATGGGCACCATAGCTAGGAAGACGCCAGAATGCCACAGCGAAAGACCCCATATGCCACAACTAAGACCTGACGCAGCCAAAGATAAATACACATAAAAAAGTCAACAGAGACATTGTTCCCTAGGAATGCTTTGTTCCCTTGGACTGCAAGGAGATCCAACCAGCCTCTCCTAAAGGAAATCAGTCCTGAATATTCATCGGAAGGACTGATGCCGAAGCTGAAACTCCAATACTTTGGCCACCTGATGCGAAGAACTGACTCACTGGAAAAGACCCTGATGCTGGGAAAGACTGAAGGCAGGAGGAGAAGGGGGCGACAGAGGATGAGATGGTTGGATGGCATCACCGACTTGATGGACATGAGTTTGAGCAAGCTCCAGGAGTTGGTGATGGACAGGGAAGCCTGGTGTGCTGCAGTTCATGGGGTTGCAAAGAGTCAGATGTGACTGAGCGAGTGAACTGAAGAACCTTCTGGGCTTTGAATCATACCTAAGGCTCCACCATCTCCCTTGGACTTCTGCTTGCAAGGGCAATCAATGAGGCCAAGGCCATGGCCAATGCCAGGCTGTTCCTGCTGCCCTTGAGTGCAGCCAGTAGCTGAATTTACCCTCCCCACCTTGCCTAGCTACCAGTTCAAGGGAAGACTGTATCACGTGCTTGAACTGGACAAGGAGCAAGAAGTTTGGGGTCATTTTGTGTGACGGCCTGATAGTTCTATGAAAACCACAAAATTGACCTCCCTTCATCCCTGCCGCACAAACAAGACAAAAACCCCCTGGACTCATGGACTTCAGGGCTTATGGATCTACATGACCCCCTTATTGCTGGAGCTTCTGGGGCTGCTTCTTAGCTGCCACACCCACAGAGGTGCAGGAAAACCCTGAAGGCCCTGGAGTCCCTCCTGCACTGCACCACTCTGGCACCTGGCCAGCATGCAGAGCATCCCTCTTATGACAGATACCTTTTTAGTCACAGTAATGAGCCTCCTGTTGTGTGCAGTGGTTGGTATTACGATTTACGCCTCCAGCAGACCCATCTGAGAAAGGAAATCAGCACATCTGCAGGGGAGGAATGAAGATAAAAGCTGGCCTTGAGCTCCGTGTGGACACTGCTGTTCCACGGTGTATACAAGAACCCACTGTAGAGCGCAGGCAACACTGCTCAATGCAGTGTGGCAGCCTGGATGAGAGGGGAGTTTGGGGGAGAATGGGTACATGGATGTGCATGGCTGAGTCCCTTCCCTGTTCACCTGAAACTATTACAACATTGTTAACTGGCTTAAAAAAAAAAAAAAAAACAGGTGTGCTTATGTCCTACCATATAGCACAGGGAACTCTGTTCAGTGTTATGCAGCAGCCTACATGGGAGGGAAGTTCGGGGAAGAATCAGCTCAGTTTAGTTCAGTTCAGTCACTCAGTTGTGTCCAACTCTTTACGACCCCATGGACTGCAGCACTCCAGGCCTCCCTGTCCATCACCAACTCCCGGAGTTTACTCAAACTCATGTCCATTGAGTCGGTGATGCCATCCAACCATCTCATCTCCTGTCATCCCCTTCTCCTTCCGCCTTCCATCTTTCCCAGCATCAGGGTCTTTTCCAGTGAGTCAGTTCTTCGCATCAGGTGGCCAAAGTATCGGAGCTTCAGCTTCAGCATCAGTCCTTCCAATGAATATTCAGAACTGATTTCCTTTAGGATGGACTGGTTGGATCTCCTTGCAGTCCAAGGGACTCTCAAGAGTCATGGATATGTATGGCTGAATCCCTTCCCTGTTCATCTGAAACTAAAATAAAATGTTAAAAGCCATAAAAAAAAAAAAAGGCGTGTTTATGTAACTCTCTCCCCTGGGGAGCAGAAATGGTGCTTTACTCCATCTTGTGTCCCCAGAGTGGACACAGTGACAGACAGAGGCACTGACATCAGTGTGGGCTGTGAGCTGGTGAAGCACGCAGATGTGACAAAATGAATGGGCTGCGTGGCGAGAGAGGCAACATCCTGCAAACACACTAGGAGCCGAGCTCCCCCGTCCAACCTTGTCTCTTGCCACTGACAGGAGGTGATGGGCAGGGGTGATCTGGAAAGACGAGGGTGCAACAAGGGGACTCGGTCTGGCCAGGGGGAGGCAGGGGAATCGGGCCATGGAAAGTAACTCACCATCCTGCCCCGGACACTGGCCTGAGTTGCCCCTCTCTGTGTTGAGGAGGAAGGAAGGAAGCAGAAGAAACAATGAGCAGGTGAGAGGCGAAAAGTCAGCATGCAAACCCATCTGTCCTCTGAAGCATGTTTCATTCCCCAGATGCACCGTCAAACTGCGGCCTGTCTTCAAATATGGTTAAGGAATACTCTGTGTCTCTGTCTTAAAGAAAGAAGATATATATTTGCTGGATTAAAGCCTCTGAAATGTACCACAGTATAGGAGTATGTTGAATTTTTTGAAAGATTTAATTGAGGTATTATCAACAAAAGTGCAGACCTTAATCGTTCAGGTCGATAAGTTTTAACAGTTGAATGCATACTTCCCTGGTGGTCCAGTGGTTAACCCGCCATGCTTCCACTGCAGGGGGTGCAAGTTCAATCCCTGGGTAGGGAACTAAGATACCACATGCCACACAGTCAAAAAATAGAAGGAAAAAAAAAAGTTGAATGAATCTACCACCATCCGAAACAAGATACAGGATGTTTTCATCATCCCAGGAAGTCTCCTCATTCCAGTCCATCCTCTCTCCCAGCAGCAACCAGTGTCTGACTTCTCATCACCATCGTCTGGCTCTGCTACTTCTTAGATTTCATAAAAATCAGATCATGCCACATGGATTTAATTCTGTGGGGGGTCTGGCTTCTTTCGCTCAATGTGAGATTTCTTACTTTCATCAAAGCTACTGTGTATATCGCCTCATTCTTTCTTCTTTTCTTTTTTTGGCAGTGATTGAGCTGTATTTCACTGTGCATACATGGATGCGTGTGTGTGCATGCTAAGTTGCTTCATCTGACTCTGTGTGACCCTATAAACTGTAGCCCACCAGGCTCCTCCATCCATGGGATTCTCTAGGCAAGAATACTGGAATGGGTTGCCGTTTCCTTCTCCGGGGGATCTTCCTGACCCAGGGATCAGACCTTGTCTCTTGCATCCCCTGCACTGGCAGGCTCGTTCTCTACCACTAGTGCCCCCTATCCGTTTATATATCTCATGATCTGTTTATCCATCGGGTTGTTTCCAGGTCTCGACTGTCATGAATAAGGCAGTTACAAACATTCCTGTGCAAGTTTTTTGTGGTCATATGTTTTCATTTTTCTTGGGTAAATACTTAAGAAAGGAATGACTGGGTCATAGGGTAGATATATTTAACTTCTTAAAAACTGCCAAGCAGCTCTCCAAAATAGTTACACCTGTTAACTTTTTGGATGTAGTATATTTCCTGTATTCATTTGACCACAGAACCCCACGCATCTGTAAAATGAGCAGGTATGATGAGATAGCATTTAAGATTTCTCTCAACTATTCCCTCATAGCTCAGTTGGTAAAGAATCCACCTGCAATGCAGGACACCCTGGTTCGATCCCTGAGTTGGGAAGAACCCCTGGAGAAGAGAAAGGCTACCCACTCCAGTATTCTGGCCTGGAGAATTCCATGGGGTTGCCAAGAGTTGGACACAACTGAGTGACTTTCACTTTCACATGCTATGAGAAGACAGCCAACACATTGAGAAGTGAAATTGTTTTGTCTTCTGTTTGTATATCTTGTTGACAAAACCCAATGAGGTGAAACCCAAGAGGACCAGAAAGAGTTTTAAAAAAAAGTTGGGGACAGGAAGAAAGGAGGCAGCCTTGAGCCCAGGGAGTGAGGAAGATGTCAGCAGGCAGTCGTTTAGACAGAGGTGTGAAAAAGCCAGAGGGAATCTGAGATACCAAAGTTAGAGACAATTAAAGCAGAGACAATGGTGTACCAAGACTCCTGCGGTGTTTAAGAAGTTTTTCCAGATCTGGGGAATCAATCATGATAAGACATTAATAATACTCTCCAACACACTTTTTTTAAAGTGAGAATTGAGTAGACAATTTGGGGTAAAAGTAAAAAATCATTCGTTTAATTTTATTCATTCCAACTTCATTTATTGAGAGTTTAAGCTTAAAAAGACATTTCTGGAGGGATACAATTCTTCATGGATATCTCAAATTTCTGCATGTCTTGAGCAGAGACTCTGACTGCCTTTTGTTCTGGACTGTTTTTTGAAGGATGTCTATGCATTTACCAGCCTTGATAAGGAGAGACAGTGTCTTCCTTTGAAGCAAAATGCAAGTGTGCTTATACTCTTGTGAGACTGAGATAATGTCTATCTGTGAAGCAGAGGGTGCCATAGGCTTACTGCTTTGTATAAAAGATTCAGATTCCCTAAACTCAGGCTTCTCCACTGTTTTGGAGGCCAGAGTCTCACAGCCAGATTTCTTACTCCCTCTTCATTTCATATCACCTGCCACCTTGTGGTATAACCATCAGTTTACAACATATCTTCCAATCAGGAAGAAGGGAGAGGAAAGGATCAACCATCCTCTGCTGTGGAGAATGCAGGAAGACTACCTGTTGCATTTTCTTTGTTATGCGTATCTTATTTGTTGCAAAAACTCCTACATATATTGGCTCCTCCCTTATCTCTTTGGAGCAGTTTCTCAGAGCTATCTGAGATGCTGTGTCCTGAGCTTAAGTTTTCAGTTTTGTCTGCCAAATAAAACCTAATTCTCAATTTTTAGGCTGTGCATTTTTTTCAGTGGACAACAGTCAAATATGTTTGGAGAACATAGTAATAAACGAAAGTTTTGAATGCAGACCTTCTCAGAGCCTTTAATATGCTAAAGTGCATCTCAAGAGATTTGTTAAGATTATTTGGGCATGAAATTCTTTTTTTCCCCCCTTTGGAGCACCTTATAGTGCTACTGTTAAATGGAACACAGATTTTAAAACATTGCATTAAGGGGACTTCTCTGGTGGTCCAGTGATTAAGAATCTGCCTTCCAATGCAGGGGACATAGGTTGGATTCCTAGTCCGAGAAATAAGATCCCACATGCTGGGGGGCAACTAAGTTTGTGCACGGAAACTACCGAACCTGAGAGCCACAGCAAATATCCCACATGCTACAACTAAGACCCGACACTACCAAAAACAAATAATAAATTAAAAACAAAAACACTGCATTAAGTCATTATATTCTGGACTAATTGATCAGATGTGCCAGCCAACTTGCACAATTCTCCATCAGAGAATTCTGTGAACGTTGGTTAGAAAACATGTAATGTATAAACTGTGACACTGGCAAGTCTGAGCATGACCCTTCTGTGTGAGGGTCTAAGACCGCACAGAGGCACCATTCACCTGAGTCGGTCACTGGAAAACAGTAGATACCTTTTGGAAGGACTATGAGAAAGTGTGGGCTGCAACAGTGCAAAGCTTTACCTACCTGACTCTTTTAATTGGCAGGTAAGCCTGTCTCATCTCATCCAGTCCAAAGAGACAAGAGTGAGGTTAGAGTCACACCTCTTTAATTCCTGGGGACTGTGTCTGATCCCCAGAACCTTAGGAGAGCACCCTTGGTCTCAGAATCCTGCTGTGGCTCCTACAACGCTGGAGCTGGCTGGTACCCTGATGCTGTCATGTTGAAGACCCCCAACAGACACAAGGCTGAGTACTTTTAAAACTTCCCAGGTAATTTCAGTATGCAAACACAATCAAGGAAGGAACTTTTAAGGAAGGAACTGACTTGAGTATACAGAGTTTGTGACAGCTGGTAAAAGATGTATTTAGCTGTTGCAATAATCTAAGCCTTAGGTGATGAAGGCAAAAAGGAAAGTAGAAATAGAAAATGGGAGATGGAGGTGAGGAAGATTTCAGAGAAAGAATCCACAGGGAGGGGCTTAAAAATAACTCCTATTTTGAGAAGGTTGAAAGGATACTGTACCACCGAGAAGCACACGACAGCGAGGTGGCAGGTCCTGAGTTTTGCAGAGAAGATCACTGCTTGAGTTGACATGTGGAGCAGCAGTTTTTAGAATGAGATGTGACTGGAAGCATCCAGGAGGCAGTTGGAGATGGTAGCTGGGTCTTAGAAGGCAGATGATAAACTTTGAAGTCATTTGTGCCCAGGCGCTGTTTGAAGCCTTGGGAGTTTAAAGACAGTC
The DNA here is from genome assembly GCF_000754665.1 of Bison bison bison. Lineage (NCBI taxonomy): Eukaryota > Metazoa > Chordata > Mammalia > Artiodactyla > Bovidae > Bison > Bison bison. The sequence continues at coordinate 789,759 of NW_011494628.1, forward strand.
TTTCCCACAGAGTGGTCCTGTTCAGGTGAGCACACACTCATCACTGCCAGGAGTCAGTGGGAAAGACTCGACGAAGTTCAAGTTCAACGCTGCCAACCAGCTGTGTGGCCTAGCACAAGATCCTCTACTTTCGGAGCCTCAGTTTCTTTACCTGGAAAACAAGAACAGCCATACCAAACTCCCTGGGCTGTTGCAAATATTAAATAAGCAAATCTTCATAAAGCGCCTGGCATGATGCCCAGGTGAAAAATGTGACCTCGACTGGTCTCCCAGATCGCCTTGGTCTCACCCCATGCAACACCCATGCCAGGACACCATACAATCCACTTCAGTGTCAAGAATGAGTCCACCCACATACGCACTGCTGTATTTAAAATGGATAACCTGGGGGAGCATGGATAAATGTTTAGGTGTGGCTAAGTCCCTTCACTGTTCGCCTGAAGCTATCACAACACTGTTAATTGGCTATACCCCAATACGAAATGTTTTTGGTGTTATGAAATGGATAACCAACAAGGACCTACTGTATAGTACACGGAACTCTGTTCAATGTTATAAGGCAGCCTGCATGGGAGGGGAGTCTGGGGGAGAATGGATACATGTGTATACTTATGGCTGAGTCCCTTTGCTGTTCAGCTGAAACTATTACAACGCTGTTAATCGGCTATACCCCAAAATAAAATAAAAAATTAAAAAAAAAAAAGAGTGAGTTCACCATCAGCAAACAATCAATTTGCACTCATGTCGACAGTGTGTGAAGATCAAATCTCAGCAGGCCAATTTAGTGTTCTTCGACGATAGATCGGCCATGTAGATGGGGAATAAGCAGGGGGTGTAATCTCTGTGCTGAAAGATGACCTTAGATTCTATTGCCAATGGCTTTTCATCAATGAGATAGAAAGAAATAAGACTCCTTTCTGTCTTAAGAGCTGAATAATATCACCCAAGAGGTGGCTGATTGATGACTCAGCCTCCACTGGGGAGCATCCTGCTTGATCTCATTCGTGTCAGCCGGGGCTGAACATCTCTGTCTTCACCCCAGTGATGTAACTGAGAACTTCCTAATTAAGATCGCAGATGACACCCAGTTGTGAGGCATTAGTAAGAAGGCAGGCGGGAGTCAAAATAGCATGATCTGAACAAAGAAAGAGTTTATAAAGAGGGTGAGATTCTACAGGAACAAGGATAACATTTTTTTTTAAACAACCCATGTAGACAAAAAGAAGGTTATCTATGGACTAATGAACTGGATCATCAACTTGCTCCACCCAGAGCTCTAGCTAGGTAAGCAAGGATGCTCCAGGGTGGCCTGAGTGCCTGGGTGCTCCCGATGTGTTTAACACAAAACTGAGAAGAAAGGAGAAGACAGAGGAAAAGGAAGGCAAGGCAGGATGAGGAAGACAGAGTGGACGATTCTAGCTAATTGGAATTCTAGTTCATTTACATAGTCAGACAAGGTTGGACTGAGCAATTAAACAACAATAACCGTCACACCTCGCAAAATAGTGTTCTTTTGGTTTTTTTTCCAACCACTTCAAAGGTTAAAAAACAAAAAACAAACAAAAACCTCAGCTCACAGGCTATATGAAAATAGGCATCCGGGTCAGATGTGGGGCTCAGTCAACCCTTAATCCAAGAGACACTGGGGGCGGGAGTTCCCCAGTAGACACCTGGTGAGCCGCATCCTTCCCGCCTGACCCACGATGGAGTGGAGCACAGCAGAGAGTCTGTGTCCTCTGACTAAAGACCCATGTGACTTAAGGCCAGGGCTTCCTTACTGGGGTTCTGAAGGTGGGACCCATGATGGAGCAGCCCTGACTCCATGAGGAAGAGGACTGATTAGTACTTGTAACTCTTTCTCTCAAAAAACCAAACCAAACCAAACCACCTTGTATTTTTATAAAACTACAACTCCGAAACTCCAACTCTTTCTGTAGCAAATGTAAGTTGTAGCAACATGGCTGCAGGTGGTTTATGGAGTGGGGAGCTATTGACTTATTTGGGCAATTTTCAAATTTCCACTATTGTTGGTGTAATTTCAAAAAGAAGTTATTCAGATGAAAACAGGTTAAGCACTGACATCAGTTAACAAGGGAGGCTGAAGAATGTCTATCCTGGGATCTTTAAAACTCTGATCAACAAACATCTGTTTTGGAGGTTTAAGAACAGCCCAGCATGCCTCGAGGGGCTCAGGGTGGGGGAATGGACAAAACCACTCCAAGTTTCGTCCCTCTCCATAATTCCAGGGTACAAAAGGAGACAGATACCCACAGGGAAGAGCGGCTAAAAAGAGCAGCTCTTCTTTCCTCCCCACCCTCCCCCCACAACAGAGACGGTAAAGATTAACTCCCCAAATCCCCATGTAACACTGAATACCCAGCAAAAGAAGTTTCCTTTGAAATTGCAGCCGCCTGCATACAAGGTCCACGAAGCCTGCATTCTAATGCCAAGATAACTCCAGTTATTTGAGCTGCTGTTACTGTTGAAAGATTTTTGAAGAGGAAGAAGAGAAAAGGGTTCTTAGCAGGACAAGGAATTTGTCGAAAAGGATGAGGTACAAATAAGGTGCTGACTTCTTTCTCCCTACAAAAGGGGTGGGGGTAGCTGAGAAACTGTCCCCCACTTCTCTTGTCCCTGAAGAGAAGACAGATGGGCCTCTTTCTGGTGCCCAATTTCTCTGCATCGGGTGGTCACTGAGTCTTTCTACTGAGTGTCTATAAGTCAGGTCTCTCTCTCTCTCTCTCTCTCTCTGAGTTTTCCCTCGTGCAAGAGATACTATGAATCCAAAAGTCATTGGCAAACAGTCTTGACATCTCAGACAGCCAAATGCATTGCTGCTTGCTCTTCTGGGGCTGGTTTCAAACCACTGTGTTAACAAGAGCCAGCACTTGGGTTTTTTAAATTAATTCATTATTATACTTATTTTTGGTTGTGCTGGGTCTTCACTGATGCCTGCAGGCTTTTTCTAATTGCTGCAAATGGGGGCTATAATCTAGTTACAGTGTGTGGGCTTCTCAGTACTACAGTTTCTCTTGTTGCAAAGCACAGGCTGTAGGCCCTCAGGCTCAGTAGTGCAGTGCATGAGCTTAGCTACCCTGCGGCATTCGGGGTCTTCTTGGACCAGGAATCGAACCTGTGTCCCCTTGCACTGGCAGATTCTTAACCACTGGAACACCAGGGAAGTGCAGCACTCAGTCTTTGTCCCCTGTTATATAAAATCAGTTTTGAGTAAACCGATTTAAAAAAATAATAATAACACAGGGATAGATATTATGTAAGATTTTCTGAAATTTTTTTCTGGCCATTACCTTTTCATGCCCAGTTTTACCTGCAGTACACAGCGGAAGGTTGGTGGTTTCGTGATACTTTTTATGCTAATATCATCATCAATAAAGGTCTCCAGATAAATCAGGTAACAGGGAGGCAGCAGAGACACAGCTAAGTTAGCTTTGTAACCGCCCAGCTGAGAAAAGTCCTCACTCACTCACTCCCTTCTGTCCTGGACAGAATTTCATGGTTTACATTCGCCAGAAATAGATGTGCAAATATTTTCTCTTGGCTGGACTTCCTTCTCTCTATTGTAGTATCAATAATTATGAAAAGATGAATACAGAAGAGGAGC
>NW_011494628.1:793516-800224 GCF_000754665.1 Bison bison bison
GTCTGGGCTCATACTTCTGGTATGAAGTGGAACCTGGCTTCCAGCCCAGCTGTTTCCCTGCAGCGCCTCCCTCTCGCCCTTGAAAGTCTCAGAGCCTCCCTAAGTAACTTACCGGGGCTGACCTAGCACTTTCTGTGACTGTCCCTCCCGCATATTCACCCGCCTCTTTCCACGAACCTCTTCCCACCTCTTTCAAAATGGTTACTTTTTCCTTGTAATCGCACAAGGATGACTTTCAGGATCAATTGTAGACGTGGGATACCACTCTCTCACAACTGTTTTCAGCTTATATGCTTTCTTCTAAAGTTCACCAACGTGGACTTAAGGAGCATACGTTTTAAAAACTAAAAACGTATATCCTTCTTTTGCTCTAAACATATCATAAATATATTCCCATGTTTCTACATAATTATTTTTAACTAACTTAACAACTGCATGATAGATATTTCATCAATAGACATCAATCTTAAAACCATTTCTCCTCTGCTCAGTTGTTTATGTTTCCATACCATAAGTAATGTTACAATAGACGTTTTTCAAGTATATATCCTTTTTCCTTTCAGTGGGATTTTTCTTTAGGCTAAATTTCCAAAAGTACGATTTTCGGACCAAAGGATGAGTATTTTATGTCTGGCTATCTTTCATCCTGAACACATAGGGATGAGTTCCAGTGCAGACATCCCCCTCCTCATCTGTTTTTGGGTTGTTTTTTTTTTTACAACTTTATTTTAATTTTTAGCCTCAGGTGGGATCTTAGTTCCCAAGGATCTAACTGGCACCCCCTGCAGTGGCAGCTCAGAGTTCCAACCACTGGACCACCAGGGAAGTCCCCCTTCTTCATCTTCTAAGGTTAATCTGGGAGACACAGCTTCAACTCACAGCTTCATTTCCCTCACATTTGACTGGGCATAGGGCTGGAGCACAGCCTGTTCACACTCAAGAAATGCTGCCAATTTCTGAATGTAAGCTAGACTTCTCCTGAAATCCTTGTGTTACCCAGTCAGATAGCAGGCCAGAAAGATAAAACTCATTACTCAGTGCTGGCAAGGGTATGAAGAATTAGACACACAAATAAACTATAAAGTGGAAGACTTCTCTGGAAGACAATTTGGCAATACACGGGAAAAGCTCTAAAAATGTATATATGCTTTAAGTCAACCAATCTACTTTAATAATTTAATCCCAAAGGGGGAAAGTCAAGGAGAGGTACAAATATTTAACTACAAACATAATCTTTATAGCATTTCTAAGAAAAGTGAAAATGGAAACAAATTTATGTCCAACAAAAAGACTTGGCTTAAAAAATTATGACATCTGTATAATGGAGTGTGCTAGGCAGTTATTTTAAACTATGACTGTAGATGACAATATGTTAATGACATAAACACAGGCTTATAATATATTTAATGAAAAAACAAGCTAGCATTAATTATTTTACCTATTTGTTTAAAATATATAGACATAGAAGTATAAGATGCTTCAGTTATTAACAGTATTTATATCTGCATATTGATAGGTTTTTAACGGTCTTCTTTTTTATTCGTTTAAATATGTATTTATTTATTTGACTGCACCGGGTCTTAGTAGCAGCACATGAACTCTTAGCTGCGGCACATGGGATCTAGTTCCCTGACCAGGGATCAAACTCAGATCCCCTGCTTTGGGAGCGCAGAGCCTTAGCCACTGGACCACCAGGGAAGTCCTGCTTTTTTATTTTTTATACCACAGATACTATTGCTTTTATAATAAGAAATGAACAATGAAAGTTTATTCTTATTTATACCCATTTCTAAAGCCTACAGTACACAAAAACGCTTCCCATACTCCACCCAGCTGAGACAGGAGCAAAAGGGACTGTCTGTGTCATTCTGTAGACTCTGTGTGTCCTTTCTCATCCATTCGCCCAAACAACCAGGGGATAGTGATGGTTGGTTTAAAGTGAAAGTGAACATGAAGTCGCTCAGTCGTGTCCGACTCTTTGCGATCCCATGGACTGTAGTCTACCAGGCTTCTCTGTCCATGGGATTTTCCAAGCAAGAGTACTGGAGTGGGTTGCCATTTCCTTCTCCAGGAGATCTTCCTGACCCAGGGATCAAACCCAGGTCTCCTGCATTGCAGGCAGACGCTTTACCCTCTGAGCCACCAGGGAAGCCCCAGTGATGGTGTAACCAGGACACAAAGGAAGAGGGATGCTTCCACCCCTATAATCAGGGGCCTAGACTTCTCTCCCTGCGGAAGGAAGGAGAGACTCCCAGAGACAGTAAGGGTAGCAGGGAATAAATACTGCATCCCCTTCCTGTAGTAACCATCTAGCTATATGACTAACCACCCCCAGGCTCAGGACCTTAAAACAACAGACGTGTGCCATCTCTCACGGAGGTGGAGGTCAGGAATCTGGGCGTGAGCTCACCGGTGGCTCTGACTCAGGCCTCAGGAGACTAAAGCAAGCGGGGACTGCAGGTATCTGAAAGGTCCACACCCCAGGGCATCACAGTCCACAGGGACCGCAGCTCCTCACTAGCTTTGAACGAGCAGTCTCTACTGCCAGGGCTCCTTCTTCACCTCCTTTTCTCTTCCTGGCTTCCAGTGCAGGTTTTAAAATTATGCCCAACAAGAATGACCAACAATCTCCTGACACTCTCACCTGAATCCTGGAAGGTCATCAGGGGTATCAAGTGGAGCGAAGAGTGGAATTTTAGGAAGAAGAATCAGTGTGACTTTTACAATCATCTAGTGATTTGACTATTAGGTTGTTCAGGGCTTACAGCAAAGCATTTAGTAGACTTGTTAAAAGTGAATGCAGGAATGAAGAGATGAAGAAGGATAAATTTAAGTCTACTAACTCTGTTTGGTAAAATAAAAAGTGGATGACTCTGTGATGGTCCCCCAACCCTCACCCTATCAAAAACAATTTCTGGACTATGTAATTCTGGCCAGTGCACCATTGTGTAATTGTATGATTAGTGCACCATTGAATAATGTGTATGGTGAGTCCTAGGTTGCTTCAGTCATGTCTGACTCTTTGCGCCCCTATGAACTGTAGGCCTCCGGGCTCTTCTGTCCATGGGATTCTCCAGGCACGACTACTGGAGTGGGTTGCCTTTTCCTCCTCCAAGGGATCGAACCAATGGCTCTTACATCTTCTGCCTTGTCAGGCAGGTTCCTTACCTCTAGCACCACCTGGGAAGCCCTTTATGGTTAGTACCATGATTTTTCTCCTGCCTCTTGAGATTGGAAGACAAAGTCCCGTATATGGACTCAAGCTGACTGCATGATTGCGATATACTGTATTTGCATTAGGAGTCTTGAGCCTAGTAACAAGAGATAGAGAAGAATCTTATGGACAAGACACAGAATGTGTCTAGAAGTAGAAAAAGGGTTGTACTGTATGGAGAGTTTACCAGCTTACAGCTTGGAGAGAGACTGGGGGAAGTCCAAGTGGCCCAATGGTGGGCTCTCCTAACCTGGTAAATATGATAATATTTATCAGTGGGGTGGCAGGTGTTTAAACACAGTGCTGGTCAGGGTCTCCCAGGGGCCAAGGAGCCAGACCTGAACTCCCACTGGCTTGGAGAAGGGAGGCCAGGACTCAGAGGTAAGGACTTGAGTTCCATCGGAGTTCTTTCTCCCCATCCTCTTCTCTGCTTTCCTGTGTGTGGATTTCTTTCTCTCCCCCTACAGACAGCTTTCCTCACACAGTAGTGGACGTGGGAGTCCACCTCACTGGGCTCGCAGTCAAAAGACTCTGTGACCAAAGAAGGAAGGGTTCTTCTGCTGGGTCCAGCCCAGAATATCCTGGGTTGGGACCCTCTTGGGTGAGAGGTCCATCTCTACACCAATCACTGGAGCCAAGAGGCTGGTCGTGTTTCCTTAAACTCTATAAGTTTCACTTTCCTGGTGTGTAAAATTGGGATAGTATTAACACCAACCAAGACTTCCCTGCTGGTCCAGTGGTTAACACTCTGTGCTTCTAATGCAGGAGACATGGGTTCACTCTCTGGTCGGGAAACGAAGATCCCACATGCCATGTGGAGTGGCCAAAAAAAAAAAGAAAATTGACACTAACCACAGATGGTTATTGTGAAGATTAAAATTATTTAAATGAGATAATGCATGTAAAGTACTAAATTCTGTAAGTGGCATATAGTAAATAAATGCTTGAGAAGCCCGTTGTCTATTTTGGCAATTGTTAAAGCTTTGTGATCTGCTCAAACCACAGCGGCTGGTCTTCTACTTGTAACCCAAATGGTGAGGCTTTCTTGTCAACTCACCCCTATTCCTATGGCTAGACTGGAATTATGTTGAATAATGTACATAAAATACCACAAAATCACATGTGTAGGAAGGTGTGAGAAGGTCAGCAAAAGTCAAAACCAGAATCATACAATTTAGGACTTAAAAGAACTTTTCGCTATTTCAGAGAATAAAACCTGCACCCTTACTTCTCTGCCTAGAGGCAGAAAATACCAACTAGTGCCTTGCTGTTGTTGTTTAGTTGCTAAGTTGTGTCTGACTCTTCTGTGACGCCATGGACTGTAGCCCACCAGGCTCCTCTGTCCATGGGATTTCCCTGGCAAGAAATACTGGAGTGGGTTGTCATTTCCTTCTCCGGGGGATCTTCCCAGACCAGGGATTGAACCTACAAGTTCTGCATTGGCAGGCAGATTCTTTACCACTGAGCCACCAGGGACAGCCCTGAACTAGCCTAAGATCCTGTTATCATGAAATGATAGCATACTGGATTTGCACGCTGGTGAGCCAGTGTCAGCTAGCATTGCTTTGCTCTAAGGCCTCTGCTTTTCCCTTCTGTAAAATGGAGATAATGATATTCCCCTTCAACTCCCACGCTGGGGTGCAGTGGGACTTAACGAGGCACTTTTGGTAAAACGCTTTGCGCTTAGCTAATGAAAGGCTCCAGGAAGTCACTCAGCTCTGTTATACAGACTCTTCATGATCAGGTGTGTTTGGAGTGAGAAGCTGGTTGGCACTACTTCAGACAACTGCAAAGAAACACAGATAAACTAAACTGTCTTTTTAAAAATAGAGAGTAAATCAAAATGGAAAGTTTGGCCCATTTGCTGTCTTGTTCGAGTAAGGCCTCGTGCCTGCATCGTGTGGGATCTTTGTTCCCTGACCAGGGTTGAACCCATAGCCCATGCATTGGAAGTGCGGAAACTTCCAATGAACCTTCCAATGAACTGCATTCCAATGAATGCGGAAACATTGAACCGCCAGGGAAGCACCCCGTTTCCTCATTTTAACTCTTCCATTCATTCTTCGGGCCAAGCATCATTCACTACACCGAGGTGTCAGACCTCCTTTACCACAGCTGGAGTTACAGTTAGATAATGTGAATTTTGGATGAATTACCATTGAGTTAACAACATATGAGTTATATGCTAATTATATCTCAATAAAACTGGGAGAAAAATCCCCAATATATGAGGAAAGATAATTGTGTGCTATATAAGAGCGAATTGAAAAACCTTTTGTTTTAAATTGAAGTATAGTTGATTTACAATATTGTGTTTCTGATGTATGGCACAGGGATTCAGAATTTTTGCATGTTATATTCCATTATAGGTTATTACAAGATAATACGTGTAACTCCCTGGGCTGTATAGTATAACTGTGTCGCTTACCAATTTTATACGTAGTAGTTTGTTAGCCCCATCCCCCTAATTTGTCCCTCCTCCTTCCCTTCTCCTGAGCTCTGGTCACCACTAGCTTGTTTTCTAAATCTGCGTCTGTGTCTGTTTTGTAAATACTTTAATTTGTATTATTTCTTAGATTAGCCAGTTGACGTATTTCACTAAGTTTAATATTCTTTAGGTCCATCCGTGTTGCTGCAAATGGCATTATTTCACTCTTTTTATGGTTGAGCAGCATCCCACTGTATATATGTACTACATCTTTTTTATCCAGTCATCTGTTGATGGACACTTAGGTTACTTCCATGTCCTTGCTATTGTGAATAGTGTTGCTATGAACGCTGGGGTGCACGCATCTTTTTTAATTAGTATTTCCATTTGAAAAATAGTTTTTTAGGACTTCCCTGGTGGTCCAGTGGTTAAGACTCTGCATCTTCACTGCAGGCGGCACAGGTTCAATCCCTGGTTGGAGAACTAAGATCCTATGGCCAAAAAAAAAAAGGAAAAAGAGTATTCCAATAATATTCTGAAATGACAATTAAACCATTAAAAAGACATTAGCCCAATGGTATGCCAGGGGCAGCTGATACTGGCCTATGAGAACTGATTGTTAAATTTTTAGGAGTTTTTGGAACAAGTTGTTAAATACAGTTATTTTCAAAGCTAAGTTACATAAGCTTACAATTTTAAAAATGACACTGCAAGCAATGGTAGTAATTTCTCAAAACTTACCACTTCAGAGTAATTTTGCAATTATATATTCTTTTGAGGTTATTTAGCTACTCTTTATGTCTCTTGTGTCTGTATGGTAGAAATATTATATGATGATGTGCTTCTTGGCATTCCTTCCCATTTGTATGTTCAGTGATGTCCTTTTGGTCACTCAGAATAACCATGCTAGGAGGACTGGCACAGCAGAACTGGGCCACTACAAATCAGGGCCTCCCTCTCCCCGCAAGAGCCACTTGTGAAACATTCACCAGCATACCTTGTTTAGACCCCTAAGGACAAAAAGAGACTAGGAATGGAGACAAAAGTAGGAAAAAAAAAAAAAAGT
>NW_011494628.1:800324-806538 GCF_000754665.1 Bison bison bison
AGAAAAAAAGGAAAAAAAAAAAAAAAGTCAACAATATTCGGGAAGCTAAAAAAGCAGACGAAAGCGAGGTCATTAACTTAGCAGAGAAGATACAGTCAAAACCTAAGCCCACAGGGAGGGAAGCCTGGAAGAAGCAAACCAGCTTCCACAGAACCTAAGAAAGAAACAGAAATCGGCTCCCCCCGTGTAGGACATGGACGGAGGTCACTGAGGACAAGCGTGTTGAAAACTAGTGCAAGGAGCCGGGAGACGCCCGACGTGTCTTCCCAGAAACCTGCACGGCCAGGCCACACCCCCGCCCAGCCCTGGGAGAAAAGACTGAATCAGAGATCACTTGGACAGCGGGCACTACAAGGAGTTGGCGTGTGACCCGCTGCTGAAACAGGAGTAAATGACAGTCTGCATTGGGGATTGTAACAGCCGCAGTCTCCTCCCCTCTCTTGGCTCCCGGAGTGCTGGCAGTGAGGCTTACACCCCACAGGCAGACCAGATGATTCATCTCCAGGGAAGCTGGTGAGGCCAGGAGAAAGGACTTACAGAGACTGACCCAGCAGGAAACATCCAGGTTGCTGCAGAACCACCAGCCTGGAGCCCACTGGGCCACAAACCTTGCCCAGGCACACACATCACTTTAGTGTGAGCAGCAAACCAGCAGACACGAGAGGGAAGACTCTAACATGAAGGAAAGTTATTTGCAAAGTCCAGTTCTATATCCAGGCAAGCTACCAAATGCAACAGAAGAATAGACACAGGTCCCCCAAACATTTATCTGCCATGAACCCTTTCTCAGCAATCTACTGAAGGATGTCCTCCAACAAAACAAAGCATAACCCAAGAAAAATGACAGGAGCTCCAGGAAACAGAGGATCCAACAGGAAGAAAAGGAAAGAGGAGCCTCAGAATGATGCTGAAGGGAAGCTCTGAGATGTAAGTGCAACCAGTTGAGGGGGAACCAGCTCCGAGTCTGGAGCAGGAAGACAAATCCAGGAAGACAACCCACAGGGAGAGAACAACAACTGACAGATTATGACGTGTTCATCACTTTGAGGAGAACCTGAGGATGAATTACTCAAAAGCACCCCCCAAAACTACACAGTTAAATACACAAGGCAATTATTAACTCCAAGGTAAGGGGAGATGTACTAGAATCAAAATACAATCGCAGTACACTACGTGTACAATCAGGCTCCCCAGTGGCTCAGTGGTAAAGAATCTGCCCGCCAATGCAGGAGTGCAAGTTAAATCCTTAGGGAAGATCCCCTGGAGAAGGAGATGGCAACCCACTCCAGTATTCTTGCCTGGGAAAGCCCATGGACAGAGGAGCCTGGCAGGCTATAGTCCATGGGATCGCAAAGAGTCAGACACGACTGAGCTACTAGACGACAACAACATGTATACAGTCAAAATAAGACGAAAACTGATCGGGGATTTAATCAGAAATTGTGAAGTCCCATAATTTATAATATTTTAACGTGCTCATGCCTTTCACATTTTAACATCTTGAAAGTCAGACTGCACCTTGCAGTCAATGTGATAAGACAGTGATCCTGGTGGTCCACTGATTAAGACTTCGAGTTTCCAGGGGGAGAGGGTTCGATCCCTGGTTGGGGAACTAAGATCCCACACGCCTCTCGGTGAGGCCAAAAAAAAGTATTGCTTCTTAATTTAACTGGGGAGCACTTTTGTTCTTTCGTAGTGACTCGTAGATAATGGTCCATCTTATGATAGATGGCTTTTAAGATGGGAAAATGAGGGAGTGAATACCTGTGTCCAGGAGGGGAGAAAAAAGCTAAACCCTCATCTTCCACAGCAATAAGTCAGTAGAAGATTTCTCAAATTATCAAAGATGCAGCTTTACAAACATATTATTTAGATTGATGGTGGCACATACCAGGAGTACCACTAAAATCACAGCCAGCAGTTGGCTCAGTACAACAGTAACTGGAGGTAAAAATAGTGAGGCAGGAAGCACTGGGTTGTGATGTTTTTATAAACCTTGTACACATGTGAATCTTTGGTGGTGGTGGTGTTAGTGGTTAAGTTGTGTCCGACTCTTTGCGACCCCATGGACTGTAGCCCACCAGGCTCCTCTGTCCATGGGATTCTCCAGGCAAGAACAGTGGAGCAGGTTGCCATGCCCTCCTCCAGGGGATCCTTCCAACCCAGGGATCGAACCTGGGTCTCCTGCATTGTCAGATGGATGTGAATCTTTAAACTATACATATTAGAAGTCAAAGTAATATGTACAGAAATAATAATAAAATTCAGTGCTCCATTTCAAGCGAGAAGTTCTCAGATCGTGAAAATGAAGACAGATCTTTATGGTCTCTGCACCAGGATGAGGAGTCTAATTGTCTCTGAGCCCCATCCCCGGCTGGTTTTGGGAAATGCGGCTCTTGGGCGACCTGGACATGGTCCCACATGCCACCTCTCGCCTCCCATCTCAGGAAACCCAGCTGCCTGATTCGTCACTCTCAGATGAGACAGCCGGTCTTCGGGGAAAGGGGAAACGGCAGGGACACGACACATGTTTCACATACTGGTGCTCCCCAGAGCCCTGGAGAATGAGAAAGGAAGCCGGCGGTTTGGCAGGTGCGGAGGCCCCTTCCTGCAGACATCTGTCAGTGGTTCTGGATGCCCGGGCCCCTCCCTTCACAGAGGAAGAACCCTGGATTCCTGATGAGATGAGGCGCCAGCTTGCACCAGCTGCACGCCAGGCTGGAAGGACAGGGTGAGAAAACCAGAGAAAGAGCCCGCCTGGAAAAGCAGGAGCTGCCGGGTCCTCAGATGTCAGACCTGGAGGCCCCCCTGGCTGTTCCCAGGACATCCGGCGCTTCTGCCAGGGAACTGGGTGAGGTCACTCTTGCTGGTAGTGATCTGGAATAAGCACCCCAGGGAGCTCAAGGTGGGGACCAGCATCTCCCATCCCCTGCCCATTAGACTGACATTCAGCTGCTGTGAAAAGCTGCAGCAGCTGGGGGGAGGGAAGCCCTCCCTGGGTCTCCCACACCTCCCACCATCCTGCAACCAATGGGGGAACATATGGCCCAGCAGGGGGCCTCCGGGAGCTGGCGCCATGCTCTGATTGGTCAGGCTTGCTTGTTAAATATTTTAAATATCACTCCCTAAGCCAGATCTTATCCGTGAGAGGCCAGAAAGCAACTTCCTGCAGAAACCCCTCCACCTTCCTCTCCCGCCTCTTTCTCCCTCCTGGAGCCCAACGTTTGTCAGAGCAGCATGCCGGGGAGTGTCCTCTGTAGTAAAAATATCTTTTTTTTTCCTCTGTGTGAGAGGAGAGGCCCTTTTCTCATTCCCCGGGGAGGGCCCTGATGCTCCAGACTGCAAGGAAATGTTCCTATGTGCCTCTTCCTTCTGCTTCCCTAACTAGTTTATCCTGATGGAATTAGGTTACGATGGCCAGGGAATGGTCCTAAAAGGGGAAAATGAAGTTTACTAGAGGGAATGTGCAGCCTCAGGGAAACGTGCCAGTCAGGAGGAAAGCAGGCATGGACTGGGTGGTGTGCCCAGCCCAGCCGGGCTGGCTGGAGGCCTCTGGGTACCACACGCTCTTGCATTGGCCCCAGGGTCCCTGTTTCCCTCCACCTCCCCTCTCTCAGCTGCCACTCTCCATTTCCAGCTGCTGCAGAAGAGGGGTCCCCCGAGTCCTATGAGGGCTCAGGTCTCAGATATGAAGATGTCCCTAGGATGCTCTGGGCACCTTTCACGAAGACTTGGGGAGGGGACTGCTCTTTCTGCCAAGTGGCGGTTTAACTGCTCTCTTATTCTCAGATGGACGCACGCTCGGGTCTCTCCAAAGACGAGGCCCCCCAGCTCCCCTGGCTCAGGGAGAGCCAGGTAACCCAAGGGCACCCCACAAATGGCCTCTGGACCTCCCGGATGTGCACTGTCATCTGAGGAACATTTCAGTGTGCTCTCTTCTACCTTTGTAGAAAACTTTCTTGGCCTGTCAAAATTATAACACTTGGGGCAATTTAGCAGATGATCTTTTTTGGGGTTGTTTTTTATTTTGCTTGCTTGTTTTTATGTGAAATCAAAGGCAGGCTGCAGAAGACTTCCCTGGTGGTTCGGTGGTTAAGAACCTGCCTGCAATGCAGGGGACATGGGTTCTATCCCTTGTCCAGGAAGATTCCATATGCTCGGGGGCGACTAAGCTCATGCACCACAACTACTGAGCCCACGTGCCCTCAACCGTGCTCCTCAACCGTCAGAAGCCCGCGCACCTCAGCTGGAGAGCAGCCCCCACTCGCCACAACTAGAGAAAGCCTGAGCGCAGCAATGAAGACTCAGTGCAGAAAAAAAAAATACATAAAAAAAAAAAGCAGGCTGCAGAGTGGAAAGGGCCCACCCAGTAAAGACTTGGAAAACCAGTGTAAATCCTTGTCTCTTTGACCAAGGCCTTCTCTTCCTGAAATCCCTCTCCCAAAGGGATGTGGTAAGTAGTAAATTTAACCCAGTTTGTAAAATGCCTTAAAAAGTGTAAAGTAGCCATGTGAATTTAAGGAGCACTGGTTTTTTCTTCCATTCTAGCAAACTCGTGACCACTCTGCTTGCACTGGCTGCTTGGGATGGGGTCTCTCCTCCATCATGATGGGTGGGCTACAGCGTGTCAAGGATGCCTACAGCCCTGCTAAAGCGCCACAGGCTCTGGGCCAGCCGGGGCGGGTGACCAGATGGCCAGAGTAGAAGAGCTGATGTGTAGATGTGGCTTGTTTAACCCAGAGAAGAGCAGCTGGTCCAGGGGGCTGTGGTTACAAGTCTTCAAATGCATCCTTTGTAGGGAAAAGATGAAGGTTTTCTGTATAGCTCTGAGAGGTGAAACCAAGTGGGCTCAGTGCTAGGATTTAAGAGGTCAGATATTTTTTTCCTTTAACCATCTTAACCATTTAAAACTGCATAATCCAGTATTGTTGAATATATTCACATCATTGTACAACAGATCTAGAACTTTCTCATCTTGCAAAACTATACCCATTAAATTAATTAAGTTAAATTAATCTATACCCATTAAATACTAATTCCCACTCACCCAAGCGCCTTTCTACATTCTGTCTCTATGACTGTCACTATTTTAGACACTTTCTGTGAGTGGAATCCCACAGTATCTGCCTTGTCGTGACTGACTTATTTCACTTGGTGTGGTGGTGGTTTAGTCGCTAAGTCATATCTGACCCTTCGTGACCCCATGCACTGCAGTCCACCAGGCTCCTCCGTCCATGGGATTCTCCAGGCAAGAACACTGGAGTGGGTTGCCATTTGCTTCTCCAGGGAATCTTCCAAACCCAGAGATCGAACCTGGGTCTCCTGCATTGCAGTCAGATTCTTTACCAACTGAGCCTCCAGGGAAGCCCTCACTTAGTGTAGTGGGCTTTAACTTCATCCATATTGCAGGCTGTGACAGGACTGTCTGCTTTTTCTAAGGCTATATAGTATTTCACTATGTGTATAGACTGCATTCATCTACTCATCTGTTGACTGGCATTCGGGTTGCTTCCACCTGTTGGTTATCGTGAATAACAGTGCAATAAATATGGATGAGCAATTATCTCTTTGAAATCCTGCTTTGAATTCTTTTGGGTATATGTCCAGGAGTGTAATTGCTGGATTATATGCTAGTTCTATTTTTCATTTTTTGAGGAAACTCCATACTGTTTTCTATAGGGGCTGCACCATTGTACATTCCCAACAGCAGTGCACGAGGGTTCCAATGTCTCCACATTCTTGCCCACGCTTGTCATTTTCTCATCTGTTGACAGTGACCATCCTCATGGCTATGAGGTGATATCTCATTGAGGTTTTGATTTGCATTTATCTGATGGCTAGATGCTTTTGAACTGTGGTGTTGGAGAAGACTCTTGAGAGTCCCTTGGACTGCAAGGAGATCCAACCAGTCCATTCTGAAGGAGATCAGCCCTGGGATTTCTTTGGAAGGAATGATGCTAAAGCTGAAACTCCAGTACTTTGGCCACCTTATGCGAAGAGTTGACTCATTGGAAAAGACTCTGATGCTGGGAGGGATTGGGGGCAGGAGGAGAAGGGGACGACAGAGGATGAGATGGCTGGATGGCATCACTGACTCGATGGATGTGAGTCTGAGTGAACTCCGGGAGTTGGTGATGGATAGGGAGGCCTGGTGTGCTGCGATTCATGGGGTTACAAAGAGTCGGACACAACTGAGCGACTGAACTGACTGACT
>NW_011494628.1:806638-814119 GCF_000754665.1 Bison bison bison
TTCTAGAAGTTCCTTATAAACTCTGGATATTAATTCATTATGAGATAACATGATTTGCAAATATTTTCTCCTATTTTGTAGGTTGTCTTATTATTCTGTTGACTGTTTCCGTTGACATGCTGAAGTGTTTAAACTTAATGTGGTCTCATTTGTCTATTTTTGCTTTTGTTGTCTAAAGGCATGTATTTCTGAAAGGCAAATTAAAGAAGTAAAGTGATACATGTACAGGTTAAAAATGTCAAAATAAAGATATATAAAGATATAAACACTTGTGTATGTCTTCTTGTACATATGGCCATACACATGCACACATACAATTCTCCCTGCTACCCCTGACACCCAGGCTCACAATTTCCTTTCTCAGAGACAATCACAGTTGTCAATATCTTTCTAGATAAAACTTAAACATATATTCATGCATATCTTTATTTCCAATTATATCAATGTCATATGTATCTTTTTAAATTTTCTAATACACTTTATTTGGAAAACTTTACACATCTAAAGGTTTGGAAGACATCAGTAATTTTTTAAACTATAAAATCTGTTCTGCACCAGAGTTTCTTTTTCTTCACATGTATTATTGAGCCTTTCCCCACTGAACAACCTAACCAGGGGCAGAAGAACCAATGTAAAGACTTTCCGATCTTTCCACTCTCTCATGTCAGTGCATGAGAATGGCTTCATTGTTTAACAGCTGCCTGATACTCCATAGAACAGACACTCCATAATTTGTTTAATCAGCCCCCAGATTAAACATTTAAATTATGTCCAACCTTTTGCTTCAATGAATATCTTTGACACAAGTCTTTGAGCCCATGGGGACTATATATATGCACAGTAAGTGATTAAAAGTGGAATTTCTGGTCAAAGGCTTTATGGATTTTACACTTCGATAGATATTGCCACATAGTGGATAGTGAGCGTATGTAAAACTCGCTCAGTCGTGTCTGACTCTCCGCAACCCCAGGCACTATACAGTCCATGGGATTCTCCAGGCCAGAATACCTGAGTGGGAAGCTGTTCCCTTCTCCAGGGGATCTTCCCAACCCAGGGATCGAACCTAGGTCTCCCACAATGAAGGTGGATTCTTTACCAGCTGAGCCACAGGGAAGCCCAAGAATACTGGAGTGGGTAGCTTATCCCTTCTCCAGTGGGTCTTCCTAACCCAGGAATTGAACCAGCGTCTTCTGCATTGCAGGTGGATTATTTACCAACTGAGTTATCAGGGAAGCCCATAGTAGGTAGATTTTATGACAAATTAAGAGAGAATTTTAGCAATCTAATCTGCCCTGAGTGGTGTGGATTACTTTAGGAGACTGTGGGTGCTTTAAGGAAATCAAGACCAGGTCACAAATCAATTTGTCAAGAATGTTACTGGATGTATTCAAGTGCTGTAACCTCATGGACCACAAAGTCCCTTTGACTTTGATATTGCAGCTTTCTTATAAAAGGTATAGCCCAAGAGACTTCACATTTTTTTGTTGAATATTGCTCAGTGATAAGCAAGATGTGGGCTTGATCTGCACTGAGAGGTGCATAAATGTTGTCTGGTAATACAACGCATGCCAGACGAGGGCCCTGGTGAAGCGATGCTCTAAATTAAGGATTCGCACATGCTATGCTTGTACCAAGTGGCCCTGGGCAGGTGGTTGGAGCGGATATGTGGAGGCCCTCCTTGTCCTCTCCATCCATCACCACTCGTACACATCCGGAACTCCACATACAGAAGAGTACCCTACAGGAGGTGTGGCCAACAGGGAAAGCTGCTTCTGCAAGAGCCCCTCAGTCAGGGTCCTCAGTAGCAGAACCACGACCTGTGTGTTGTAATCCGACATGAGGAGCCTGCTCATTCCCCTCACTAATTAGAGAACAGAGGCTTCCCAGGGATGGAAAGTCCCCTACCTTGCACCAGCTCATTTAATTTCCAGCTATTGATTTTTTTTTTTTTTTTGGAAGATCTTTCCTGAATATTCATTGGAAGGACTGATGCTGAAGGTGAAACTCCAGTCCTTTGGCACCCTGATGCGAAGAACTGACTCACTGGAAAAGCCCCTGATGCTGGGAAAGATTGAAGGTGGGAGGAGAAGGGGACGACACAGGATGAGATGGTTGGATGGCATCACCAACTCGATAGACATGAGTTTGAGTAAGCTCCAGCAGTTGGTGATGGACAGGGAAGCCTGGTGTGCTGCAGTCCATGGGGTTGCAAAGAGTTGGAGCGAGTTCAACTGAGCGACTGAACTGAACTTATATATACCGAACTGAGCTGAAATCTGTCCCCCTTTAAAGTCTGTTTACTGGCTTTCGTTTTTCCTTATAGAGTCATTGAATACAAGATTCTTCGCCTACATTCTAGGCCTTAAGGTGCCTGAGAGCACCCATCAGGTGTCCACTCAGTCTTCTCCTCTTTGGGTTCAGTCCCAAGTCTTCATCGATTTCTTATGTGGCATGTTTTCCAGATGTCCGCCACTGTAGTTCCTCTATCTGAACATCTATCTTCCAAGCAGTCAAAGGCCGCTGAGAGTGTGCTGCCCAGCACTGGGCCTGCCCCTGGCCAGGGAAGGATGAGATGGAATCATTTCCTTGTTTTCCTGTGGTCCTTTTCTTTTAAACAATGGAGCCTATAAATGGCAGGCCAGAGATTTCTTGCTTCTTCAACCTAACATACCTTTCTACTCTTTTGGGTAAAAGCCTTTTGGCTTCCCATTAGGAAATTCCTCTTCCCTCAATCTGACAAGTTTTGAGGGCACCTCAGTCAGGATTCTCCCTGTCCCCTCCTCCTGAGGTGGGAGGGGGCACAGAGAACCCAGTTGAAGCCATTCAGACTCCGGTTCCTAGGACTGTGAGCCTTGGGGAGAATGATGTAACAGAAAACAGTGGAGTGGATGGAGCGCGGAGGGACAGAGCCTGTCCATTCATTCCTGCTAACGGCCCGATCCCCTTCTTCCTGAGCCTTGGCCCTTCCGCATCCAACAGCTATTCCTTTCCAGCAAAGTCCTCCGACACAACTAAGTGTGTCAGAGTCTGCTTCCGTCACTTGCAGCTAAAGCATTCTGACCTCACCAGATAACCTTGCCCTTGTATCTGTCCCAATAGGGGCGCGTTGTGGATCAGACTCCAGATCTCTTTCACAGGTTATGACCTGTTTCTGTTCACACTTCTGACACCAAAGGTATATACTTTTGTTCGTTTGTTTCCCCCAACACCAAACAATTCTCCAGCTCTCTGGACACCAACTGGGTATTCTAATTCAGTTCTGACAGTTACTCCCCAGAGTTAGCAGGGATCGAGCAGGTTCAGGGCTCAGTCCTACAAAACTGCACCTTCTTCAGGTACCAACCGCAGGTTCCAGGGCCTCCTGTCATCTGACTTGTGACCGGCCAGCTAGAAAATCAGAGGTTCCCACAACTCCCTCTTCAGATCCAATAATTTGCTACAATAGCTCACAGGGAAACAGTTTACTTACAGTTTTTGTTGCCATTTAGTCGCTGCTGCTGCTAAGTCACTTCAGTCATGTCTGACTCTGTGCGACCCCATAGACAGCAGCCCACCAGGCTACCCTGTCCACGGGATTCTCTAGGCAAAAATACTGCAGTGGGTTGCCATTTCCTTCTCCACATTTAGTCGCTAAGTCATGTCCAATTCTTTTGTGACCCCATGAACTGTAGCCCGCCGGGCCCCTCTGTCCATGGAATTTTCAGGCAAGAACACTGGAGTAGGTTGCCATTCCCTTCTCCAGGGATCAAACCCTGGTCTCCCACACTGCAGGTGGACTCTTTACCATCTGAGCCACCAGGGAAGCCCAGTGTGTTATAAAGGATATAAAGGATACAAATGAACAGTCAAATGGAAGAGATTCATGGGGCATGGTATTAAAGGAGGTGTTAGGTGGAGCTTCCACGTCCTTTCTGGGCACGTTACCCTCCCAGGACCTCAGTGTGTTCACCAACCCAGAAGCTCTCTAAACTCCATCATTTAGGGATTTTAGTGGAACTTTCATTATATAGTGATCAAATCTTTGGCTGCTGGTGATTAACTCAAGTCTCTAGTCCCTCTCTCCTCGCTGGAAGCCCGGAGGTGGGGTGGAAAGTTCCAACGCTTTAATCACTTAGCTGGTTCCTCTAGTAACCAGCCGCCATCAGGAAACTCTCAAGTGCCCCTTCCCTGAAAAAAAAAGTTACTTCATTAGCATAATCTCAGGTTTGGTTGAAAGGGGCTTATTCTGAGTAACAAAAGTTGCTCTTCTCAGCTCTATTGGGGCTTCCCTCATGGCTCAGATGGTAAAGAATCTGCCTACAATGCAGAGGAGACCAGGGTTTGATCCCTGCATCGGGAAGATCCTCTGTATAAGGAAATGGCAACCCACTCCAGTATTCTTGACTGGAGAATTCCGACAGAGGAGCCTGGCGGGCTACAGTCCATGGGGTCTCAAAGAGTTGGACATGACTGAACAACTAACACTTTCAGTTCTATGATTCAGGAAATTCCAAAGGTTTTAGAAGCTCTGGTACCAGGAACTGGGGAGTGGTGACCAGATACAGATTTCTTATTCTTTCATAGAATCACACAGGTGCTGCCATTAACTCACACGTTCCCCTAGTTCTATACTTGGAAAGTCGATTTGGGACAAAAACATAGCCTTTGAGGATCATGAGTCTCCCTTGTCTGTTCCCATCTATTTGTTACAAGATAGTTGTCTGCTGAGTTGCTAACTTACATCAAGATCCATCCAAGCCACTGCCAAAGCATGAAGCACCTAATCAGAGCTCATGAGTGTCTGTGGCTAACCTACCCCGTGCCTGTCTTCAAAGCAAGATAATCGGTGTTCACAGAGGTTTCCTAGCTGGCCAATAAGTGATGAGCCTGAGCTTCAAATCCAAGTCTGGAAGCCCCAAAGCCAGGGAGAAATGAAGGATTCTCACAGGGTTCACAGCCCACAAGCAACCTGGGGAGAAGCTGTATTTTTAACTATTTTGGACGACCTGGAAGAAAATGGAAGTCCACGGGATGCAAAAGCCCATCTCAGATTCTGTGTGAGGCAGGAGGCAGATGCTTCCCACCCTCCCTGGGTAAAACAATTGGAGATTCATTCCCTATTGACCAAAACTCCAAGACAAGAATAGCAGGACAGTTAAGGGAGGAGGCTGGGCCCTGCTCAGACCACAGATTTCTCGTTCTCGGAGTCAGGAGACTTCCCTGACCGCACATGTGTAGAAAGGCTCCTTGGAGGCCAAAGGGGAGACTTGTCAAGGGATGCTCTACCCAGATGCCTTTGCAGTAAAATCCCATCTTGGCTAAGAGATGCATGGGAATCCATGGGAGGATCCTAAGATATACCAAATATGAATTGTGAACCAGGCAAATCAAAATGACTGGCCAAAAGAAACTGGAAGAAATGCCCCACAAAGGTAATTCAAACGACCACGAGGGTGCGACTCAGGCACTCTCCCTCTGAGTCTGCCCGTGTGCCTATCCACACGTACTGTATTCTCTTCCTCTTAATAAATACTTGACTTGTTTCGCTGCTTTCCGTCTTTGCAGCAATTCTTTTCTGCAAAGCCAAAGGGCCAGGGCCCTTGTCATTGACCACTGGTCTAGCGGCTAGGATCAGGTGCTCCCACTACCGCGACCCAGCCCAAGCTCCGCTCCAAGCCGTTGCAGGCTGAGGCTACCCAAGACCACAGATGCTAATTAATAGCCATAAGTTGAAGTCACTGAGTGTTGAGATGGGGGTTTAAGGCATCAGATTTCCTGTGACTGAGACCTGGTGGGGAAGGCTCCTCCCACCTGGCTTGTTCTGAATCCTGAGCACTAGACTGACAGCCTGATGCACCTCCCACGAGTGTGGCAGCATCTTTTGGATTTGGAGGTCATGAGAAAAACAGCCCTGCTTCTCACAGTACCCGCTCACCCCGCCTCCTCTCCCCAGCTGCCTATCTGGCTCTAGCAGTGACGGCTCTCAGGAGAGGGAATTAACAGTATAAGAGATCTGACATGAACAAAGATAAGACAAACATTGTGGGAAATGTAAGTTATATTAACATAGATTTAGATGTTGCTTTTACTCAAGTTCTTGTTTGTTTTTGTTTTTATTTTATTTTTGGTTGGTTGGTTGTTTTGTTTTCTCACCCAGCTTTGGGAGTTTCAGAGCTTGATTTTTATAACCTTGGTCACTGGGAGAAACTCAACTGATTCCTGTCACTTTAAACATCCTTTTCTCATCACAGCATCTAGAGTACATTTCCTCTTCTTTTTCAACATATCACATTTCTTGGCAGAAATCTCTAGCAGAAAGCACGAAAAATTTTATAATGAGGATAAAAATCAAAATTTCACACATCAGATTTCTCTTGTAGACTATGTCTTCCTGTTCAGTCTTACCCTATTTTAACTTTATTTTAGTGGCTAACGATTTAAAATTTGATTTCAGCATAGTCCACTCATTGTGCAGGGTTTTGGTGCCTAAGGGCACTTGTTCTCTGCTCTGACTTTAAAGTTTCTAAACAGAAACTTTGCCTGTGTCACGTTCCAGCAGCAGTCCTCTTTCCGCTCAAGTTCCCAGGGTAAACCCCAGAAGAACCTCCCCGCTTTCCATGTCTCCATTTCACTTGACTTCTGAGATTTTCCATTTTAAAATATGTGCTGTGCTCTTGCTTCCAACATAAATGTTCGTGATTGTCCTTAGGAGTAAAGGTCAAGTTCAAATCCCAGATACCAACATGTGCTGCAAGAGCCACAAGAAGAACGGTTCAGTGAATGACCAAACCCAGCCAGGGGGCACGAGGGGCTTTGCCACTTCCAGCCGAATCACCATGGTCCCCAGACCGTCTGCTTTTTCCCTGAAAGTGCCTTCCTGTCTCTGCTCAGTGACTCACTCCATCACAAATGTGACCCAGTTTGTTTGGCAAGCTGTGGATTTTTTTAACTCCTGCTGCTTTCCCTGGTCACGACTCTCTCACAGGCGTTCAGCGACTCCCTCTCGGCGTCTGTCTGGTCTCACCGCCGGGCTGGATGCATGGCTTTCTCCCCAGCTGTTCCCTTCCAGCCCTCTCTCCTCTCCCAAGAAAATCCATATTCCGTTTGTTTTTCTACAGCATTCTGGTATCTCCAGAGTCTCCTTAAAATAAACACTCAGCTCCAAGGGAAACAGCAGGCAGAACCCACGGAATTGTACCAGCTCAGGAATCTGCTCTGAAGGCAGAGTGGGGTGGGGAGCTGGACAAGGGAGGTTATCAGCGTTTAAGGCTGTCCATCATCCCCAAGAGACTTGGATTCACGTTGTCTCATTTAATGTCCTTGATCGCCCACGGCACAGGTGTAAATGGTCCTTCTGTTTCATGGTAGGAAAGTAAGGTTCAAAGAGGTAGAGAACCTGAACTTCCCTGGAGGTCCAGTGGTTAAGCATCCGCCTTCCAATGCAGGGAATGCAGGTTCAATCCCTGGTCTGGGAACTAAGATCCCGCCTGCCTTGGAACAAC
>NW_011494628.1:814219-821699 GCF_000754665.1 Bison bison bison
AACAACTAAGTCCAGGATGCAGCAAAGATCCAGTGCAGTCAAAAGAGGTGAAGAACTTGTCAATACTGAGAGTAAGAGAGGCCAGGAGCTGAACTTAAGCTTTTAAAAACTTCTGTATAATTTACATTCAGTAAAATACACAGGGACTTCCCTGGTGGCAGAGTGGTTAAGAATCTGCTGCCAATGCAGAGGGCACAGGTTCAATCCCTGCCCCAGGAAGATCCCACATGCCACAAAGCAACTAAGCCCACACACCACAACTACTGAAGCCCATGCTTTCTAGAGCCCAGTAGGCACAACTAATGAGCCCTGTGTGCCACAACTACTGAAGCCTGTGTGCCTAGAGCCTGTGCTCTGCAACAAGAGAAGCCCCCGCAAAGAGAAGGCCACACACCACAACTAGGTAAAGCCCAGGAGCAGCAACGAAAACCCAGTGTAACCAAAAATAAAAATAAATAAAATACACAGATCTGCAGGCTGTTTGATGAATTTTGACAAATGTATATACTTGTGTAAATACCCCCCTAAAAGGACCTAGAACATCCCCATAACCCACAAACTCTGCACCCACACACACCCCTTTCCTAGGAAACCTGCCACCACCTTCTGGCTTCTCCACCCTAGATGACTTTGCCTTGAACCGGTCTTCTGATGCCAAACTCCATATTCCATGTTCTGCCCTTTTTCTATTATACCACGTGGGTCTTTGAAATGAACTCAGTCACACCCACCTGGCCAGCATATCTATAGACAGAGGACTGTGGGGAGCCAGGCCATAGTCTTTCAGCTGAAGAATTAGATGAGCTGGTGGAGGGGACCCCGGGGCTTGCAATCTGGTGGGGACATAGGGAGCTCAATCCCCAAACCACACAAAAGGCCTCCCTACCAAGTCCACGTGACGTTCGGCTCACTGCTCGCCACCACAACAGCACTTGGCACTTGATCTCCAGAGGGTTTCTGAAGGAAAATCATCGTAGGGTTTAAAAGAGAGGGATCAGAGTTCAGCTTTGAGATCAAAGACACCAGACTCCAATCTGGTGGAGAAAGATTGCCAGGAGAAATATCAACAACCTCAGATATGCAGATGATACCACCCTTACAACAGAAAGCAAAGAGAAACTAAAGAGCCTCTCGATGAAGGTGAAAGAGGAGAGTGAAAAAGCTGGCTTAAAACTCAACACTCAGAAAACTAGGATCTTGGCATCCTGTCCCATCACTTCATGGCAAATAGACAGGGAAACAGTGGTAAGAGTGACTGACTTTATTTTCTTGGCCTCCAAAATCACTGTGGACGGTGACTGCAGCCATGATAATTAAAAGACACTTGTTTCTTGGAAGAAAATCTATGAAAAACCTAGATAGTGTATTAAAAAGGAGAGACATTACTTTGCCAACAAAGGTCCTTATAGTCAAAGTTATGGTTTTTCCAGTAGTCACATAAGGATGTGAGAGTTGGACCATAAAGAAGGCTGAGTGCTAAAGAACTGATGCTTTTGAACTGTGGTGTTGGAGATGACTCTTGAAAGTCCCCTGGACTACAAGGAGATCAAACCAGCCAATCCTAAAGGAAATCAACCCTGAATATTCATTGGAAGGACTGACGCTGAAGCCCTAGTACTTTGGCCACCTGATGCCAAGAGTTGACTCATTGGAAAAGACCCTGTTGCTGGGAAGGATTGAAGGCAGGAGGAGAAGGAGACGACAGAGGACGAGATGGTTGGATGGTATCACCAATTCAATGGACATGAGTTTGAGTAAGCTCTGGGAGTTGAAGGACAGGGAGGCCTGGCATGCTTAAGTCCATGAGGTCGCAAAGAGTCAGACACAACTGAGCGACTGAACAATAAGACTCCAGTCCACACTTTCAGGATCTCCCCACTTCCGTGAGCTGCCACCGCAGTGTCTGGAGCCAACAGAAATGGATAACACTCTGAATTTTTACACTCATGGGCTCTTCAAGACCATCAGATACATCTGTCCACTGGGAGTTGTGTAGTTGGGAGCCTCTGTTTTGTGGGCAGGGGCGGGGAGGTGGGGGAGAAAAACTTGAAAGAAAGGAAATAACTAAAGCCCATTTGATTACGGTAAAGGGAACTCACTGAAAGTCGCTTTAGGTCAAATTCCTAACAGGTTTTCATTAATGAAGGGACACATGATACAATTAACCGTATCTGCTTATCTGCCCACAGTTCTACGTTCTCTTAGCAGGTTAACTGGTTTCTCTTGGTCTGTGTTTATACACAGCGGGCGGGTTGATCAATGTTTAACGGCTGATTCTCTGGGTGGGGACAACAGCCCTGATTTTGCAGCGTCTGCTGGTTTCTGCCTGGCCTTGACGGTGGGGTTGGGAGATAGGCTTCGTGATCAGGCCCCTAGGCCCCCCAACACATACAACACGTTCCACCGATGGAGCACATGTTTCTCCCCAGGTGGCATGGGCAAGTGGGGGTGGCAGGGTGGCCACTGCCCGGCATGCCAGCCATCTCCAGGATGAATGGTGTGTGTGTGGTGGACGTGGGGATCTGACTTCTGTACCTGCTCTCCCAGGCTCCTCCCCTAGTGGAGCCTTCAAATCTTCAAAAGACATATTGTACAGTCAAGGTTTTGCACAGGATGCCTCTCCTGGGCTGGACTTTCCAAATAAACCTTCAGAGTCATTTCAAAGTGCAGAATAAACATAAGCTAGCCCGAGATGAATTCCCACAAGTTATCAATCCAGAGATTTTGAGCAACCAGCCTCCACTTTTCATTCCTTTGCCTGAATCACTAGCCAGTCTTTAATAAAAGTTTTTGGACTAACCCTAACCATCCAGCTTTCTTGTTTGGTTTTGTTCTTCCCCTTGGAAGACTAACTGCAGAAGAGCAAACATGCCATCATTTCCTGCTCGCAGATGAGGATCTCCGGGCTGGCAGAGAGGAAGGGAAGCAGGAAGGGGCTCGGCCTCAACAGCCATTAGGAGCTGGCTCTAATAACAATTCCCGTCTGAGGCCCCCACCTGCCATCAACACCTCATCCACAAAGTGATGATAGTTGGAGAAAAGATTCCTGGATGTTCGCAGGTTTATAAAATGACCTGGGTGGTGGAAAGACTGTTCTCCTTTCTCATCAAATCGAATCAGGTCAGCCTAGTACCCCGCTCTGTTGGCATTCCCTGCACCACATAGTCTCTTAACCCCTTTAGCGAGTGCTCACCCTGTCCTCCAGAACTTGACCTGACTCTGCATGACCTTTCCCAGCCTCCCCTCCACTTCCTGTCCCAATGTTCCCCTTACTCTTTGCCTTCTGCGCCGCACGTTTCTTTCACAGGAGCACTGGCATTGCATCTGTGAGCCTTTGGATGACTTTACGTACTTTGAATCATTGTCTTGGCTTCCTGCTTCCTGTTAAGCCCAGATTCTTTCATGTCATATGGTCATTAATGGAGGGATTCAAAGATATCCTAGAAGAGGTCCCTGCCTTCAGTAATGCTGTAATCTAGGAGAGGGGACACCAATAGTAATATCAAAGCAAAATTGACAGCTTTCTCTCTGACAGGCTGTTTCCTTCAATCACCTTGAAGTGAAGTGAAGTTGCTCAGTCGTGTCCGACTCTTTGCAACCCCATGGACTGTAGCCCACCAGGCTTCTCCATCCATGGGATTTCCCAGGCAAGAATATTGGAGTGGGTTGCCATTTCCTTCTCTTGGAGATCTTCCTGACCCAGGGATTGAACCCGGGTCTCCTGCATTGTAGGCAGACGCTTTACTGTCTGAGCCACCAGGGAAGTTCTCAATCATCTTAGATCTCATAATAATCCTCGAAACAGACACTAATGCTATTCTCATCTGGCATATGTGATCACTAAGACTCAGAGAGGTCAAGTAACCTGCCAAAATCACACAGCTGGTAAACAGTGAATGTAATCACGACCTGGGAGTTCTGGCCCAGGTGATTCAAAAACTTGACCCCGTATCACTGTGTCACGTGCTTAATCGCTCAGTTGTGTCCAACTCTGTGCGACCCCATGGACTGTAGCCCGCCAGACTCCTCTGTCCATGAGATTCTCCAAGCAAGAATACTGGAGTGGATTGCTATGCCCGTCTCCAGGGGATCTTCCTGATCCAGGGATTGAACTTGTGCCTCTTACATCTATCTCCTGCATTGGCAGGCGGGTGCTAGCACCACCTGGGGAGCCCTGCGTCACGTGCTAAGTATCAAGTAATGATAACATGAGGAAGGGAAAGAGCTGATGGCAAAACCAGAGCAGAATTTAAGAGCTGGGTGATCTTGCTGCTGCTGCTGCTGCTAAGTCGCTTCAGTCACGTCCAACTCTGTGCGACCCCATAGACAGCAGCCCACCAGGCTCCACCGTCCCTGGGATTCTCCAGGCAAGAACTCTGGAGTGGGTTGCCATTTCCTTCTCCAATGCATGAAAATGAAAAGTGAAAGTGAAGTCGCTCAGTCGTGTCCGACTCTTAGCGACCCCATGGACTGCAGCCCACCAGGCCCCTCCATCCATGGGATTTTCCAGGCAAGAGTACTGGAGTGGGTTGCCATTGCCTTCTCTGGGGTGATCTTAGAAGATGAGATAAAAACCAGAAGTGCTAGATGAGAACCTTTTCTGTGGGCAGGACTGGACTCCCTGACTCCAGGGTACTCTGGCAGAAGCTGGAGCCATCTGTGATGTTTCGGGCGCATGCCAGCACCCAAAAGAAACTTCTGTAAGTCCTTCAGCTTTTGTGTGATGGTTTTAGCAAATGGCCTATGAGCTGAGCCTGGAAGGAAGGCTTCTTGTTGATATGAACGGAGGGGAGAAGGCATTTGGGGTGGCAAGAACCTGGGGATGGATCTCCAGAACCAGAGCACACAAGCCTTTCATTGTGACTAGAGTCTCCAAAGGCCACAAAGCATGCCCATCACTCAGGTCAGGAGTGTATATAGAAAAACACTGCTGCTGTTTGATAGCTAAAGAATCAATAAATGTGATCACTGAAGCGAGTGATTCTCAAACTATGCTCCTGAATTTATTCCAGAAACTAGACTCAGGAATTCTACTGGTAAAATTAAATAATTGCAGTTATTATCAATTTGCCTGGAGAATCCCATGGACAGAGGAGCCTGGCAGGCTACAGTCCATGGGGTCACAAAGAGTCGGACACAGCTGAGCACAGCACAGCACAGAAGCACCCAGGTGTCCCAAAGGCACCTCAACCTCAACATAAGCATTTGAAATTTATCTCTTAAATTTTTCTTCCAACTTTGGCAACCACTACCCCTTATCTGCCAGTGAACAGTGATACAATAAAACAAATAAATGAGCAGAGCTAACAGAAATGAGCAGAAAAACAGAAATAACCAATTAGGCTTGGTATGACAGCCTGATTTTTTTTTTCATAGACAGTTGGTGGTAATTTTAGATTGCATACATACATTATACAGTCATCCTTTCCACCCATAAAATTGTTCTTAGATCATTTAATAGAAACAACTACATCAATATTTCATGGTGTTCTACAAAGAGCAGGGTGGCTTCAGGGGCCCTCCTTTGCCTGCTGAATGTCTCGTGGCAGAGTGAAGACTGTATAATTACTGTACTGCCCTGCGGATGAGAGTGGAGGCATTCTAAGTGTGGGACAGCACTATTAGGCGGGAAGAGGACATTTAGAAGGGCTGATGCAACACGGTTCAGTTTAGGGATACAAAACACAAGGAGGGTCCCAAGCCTCCTCAACCATTCCTTGTGATTCCCCCCACGGCATAAGCCCCCCCATCCATGAGGCTGTATCAGAATCGCCCTCCAGGAGCTTCCTCCAATGGATCCACACCGCCACCTCCCCTGAGGATAGCTCAGCCCCAGGTCTGTCTCAAGCCTCTGGCTTGTGAGAGTCTTAGAGGCCTGGGGGAGGCAGAGGCCACGTGTGTATGTGTGTTAAGTTGCTTTGGTCATGTAGCCCACCCACCGGCTCCTCTGTCCATGGGATTCTCCAGGCAAGAATACTGGAGTGGTTGCCACGCCCTTCTCCAGGGGATCTTCCTGACCCAGGGATCGAACCCAAGTCTCTTATATCTCCTGCATTGGCAGGCGAGTTCTTGACCACTAGTGGCCCCTGGGAAGCCCAGAGGAGGCCATGCACAATATGAAAGGGCCTTGCAGGCAATCCTCCCACACCATCACCTGCTTAAGAACCTCTGCCTGGACCCCATGATCAAGACCTTTGAAGACCTCCCTCACCAGTTCACCTCCCATGTTCAACAGTCCTCGTGGCCAGCAGGGGGCTGTGACTCACGTCTCCTCCCCAAGCCCACCCTTCTCCCCTGTCCAGCAAGAGAACTAGCCTTGGGATACGATGTCCCAAGCCCTGAAAGAGGCCCCTGCACCTGGTCCTCCTGCAAAGCCAGCATGAACCACAGCATCTCCACCCACTGGAGCCCAGTCGGCACCACGACCTTGAGCTACTCAGCCTGGAGCTTATGCCACCCCAGCCTCACGTGGCTGGAGTCCCCCCTCTGCACCCAGCTGAGCCCGCCTCTCCTCTGAGGTTTTGACCAGTCGCTAGATGCCGACAATATTGCTGCTGCTGCTGCTAAGTTGCTTCAGTCATGTCCAACTCTGTGCGACCCCATAGACGGCAGCCCACCAGGCTCCGCCATCCCTGGGATTCTTCAGGCAAGAACACTGGAGTGGGTTGCTATTTCCTTCTCCAATGCGTGAAAGTGAAAAGTGAAAGTGAAGTTGCTCAGTTGTGTCTGACTCTTCATGACCCCATGGACTGCAGCCTACCAGGCTCCTCCATCCATGGGATTTTCCAGGCAAGAGTACTGGAGCGGGGTGCCATTGCCTTCTCCGGACGACAATACTGGTGCAGGCTTATGGGGCTGCCTCCGACCTGCTACCTAAAGAACCATCAGGCACCTCCAGCTCAACATATTCCAGACTGACTTTATCCTTTCCTCCTCTGACCCAGCTCTCTCCTGTAACTTCAGACTCAGCAGGCAGTACCACCCTCCACTGGGCTGCCCAAGCTAGAAGCCTGGAGCCCTCACTGAGTTCTCATTCTCTCTCCCCTGACCCTTCGCCCATAGCTGATCAAACACTGAAACATCTTATCTACCTGGCTCTCCTATGATCACAGTCCTAGCTCAAGCCCTCACCCTCCCATCTGGATTTACTGTAACAGGTCTCCCAAGCTCAGCCTTTTCCTCGTAAATTCCATCCTTGGTAAGGCTGTCAGACGGTTCTATTAATATTTATTGCACATAAAGCAACTCACATAACCAATGACACCATCATTTCATAGAGCCCCAGCTCCTTCATATATGACACAAGCCCCAATTTCACCACCTTTATCCCCTCCGTCACCTTCCCAGGTGGCACTAATGGTAAAGAAAGTGAAAGTGAAAGTGTCAGTCACTCAGTTGTTTCTGACTCTTTGTGACCCCATGGACTGTATAGCCCACCAAGCTCCTCTGTCCATGGAATTCACCAGGCAAGACTACTGGA
>NW_011494628.1:821886-843883 GCF_000754665.1 Bison bison bison
GGGTTGGGAAGATCTCCTGGAGAAGGGAATAGCAACCCACTCCAGTATTCTTGCCTGGAGAATTCCATGGACAGAAGAGCCTGGTGGGCTACAGTCCATGGGGTTGCAAAAGAGTCGGACATGACTGAGTGACTTCACTTTCACATTCACTTTCACAGAGCAGTCCTAGAGCAGAATTTCATGGAGGATGAACATGTAAAGCAAACTGCAGTACAGAAGCATTGGAATGCCCAGCCTTCTTCGAGGAAGTGTCAGTCATGGTCACCACCCACCCCGCCCTGCCAAACCTGTACATCTGTATGGGCATCCCTTGACTATTAAGATAGCTCCCCATCTCTGAAACGGAGGCCTGGGGTAGGGGAGCTCGCACACCGCCCTCTTTCATTCTGCCCTGATCATCCTTCTCCCTTTCCACATACGGATTTACAAGAGACATCAGGCAAGACCCAACACCCCACCAAGCTCTGTTTCCAAGGACTTGAAGCCACTAAGGTGCTCTGTCACCTTAGACACACACACAGGTCAAGCGTCTCCTTTCTGCCCAGCTCTGCTCCCACGCAGTCCCCAACCCGCTTCCCCTCATGGCCTGAGGTGTCCCAACACTGGCTTGGTCCCATTTAGCAGCCACCTGGTATCATCTTTCCATCCCTGGACTGATGACTGGCTTGGCACCCTGCCAGATGTCTGCTTGCCCAACCTCCATGTGGCCTCAGAGAAGGAGCTGACCCTTCGAGAAGCAGACAGTACAGTCAGGCCTTCAAAGGGCCGCCCATACCTCTTAGCATGGTTTGGTGTCAGAGAGGAGAAACACAGCTTCTGGCATGGAAACCAATCCTGTTCCCCCTCTCTGATATTTAGTTGGTATTTACCAAGTGCATGGCCCTCACCAACCATCTCACAAAGGGCGACTCAATGTCATGGGTGAGAACCTAGGCTCCATAGACCAAGTGAAAGTGAAAGTCACTCGGTCGTGTCCGACTCTTTGCAACCCCATGGACTATACAGTCCATGGAATCCTCCAGGCCAGAATACTGGAATGGGTAGCTGTTCCCTTCTCCAGGGGATCTTCCCAAGCCAGGGATCAAACCCAGGTCTCCCACATTGCATGGCAGATTCTTTACCAGTTGAGCCACAAGTGAAGCCCAAGAATACTGGAGTGGGTAGGCCTATCCCTTCTCCAGCGGATCTTCCTGACCCAGGAATCGAACCGGGGTCTCCTGCTTTGGAGGCGGATTCTTTACCAACTGAGCTATCAGGGAAGCCCATAGACAAACCCGGGTTCAAATCCCAGGTCTGGCACTTGGCGGTTGTGTGACCTTGGGCAAGTCACTCTCAGTGCCTCTCTGTGCCTCAGCTTCTCATCTGTAAAATGGGATGAGGGCAGCACTGCCTCCGTCAGAGGGTGACCCTGGGGAATGAACGAGCTAATGCAGAATAGTGCCAGGGACACTGTGGGGGCTACCCAAGTACCACTACCATCATGTGTGCATGCATCTCATCAACCCCACTTTACAGATGAGGAAAGAGGGGCCTGAGACATACGCCGGGCCGGGGCCGAGGTCCTCCAGATCCACATCCTCACCCCAAACGACGCACATGGCCCTGATGCCTTCCACCGAGGAGCCAGGCCTCCGCTCCCAAGGGTTAGACTGGGCAAGACAGTCTGCATCTTCATACAAACATTGCTCATCTTGTTGGTAGGAAATGTGCTCCAAGTTAATTCAAAAGTAGGAAATGTCCCATACTAAGAAACAGTTCTTTTTATGAAAGCTAAAGCAAAGGAACAAACACTCTTGCCAGCTAACACTCAACCAAGCCACTGCATGGGCCAGAAAATGATGGGGTAGCAGAGCAGGGCTCAGAGTTTTGAGTCTTGACTTGATGTTTTCAACAAACAACTCCACGGTCCCCCCCCCACCCCCCGGCGCCCACTCCCTGGGAACATCAGAGACCTAGCATGCAGACCGTGCCTGCAGGTGGGCCCCTTCTCCTTCGGCTGCCCAGGGTCGTTTGGCAGGAAGCACGTTGGTGCCCTGGCGGTTTCTGGGGCCGCGGGAGCTAACTGCCAGGTTAGACTTCTGCAATTAGAGCCCCCAGGGACCAGCTGCCTGAACTAAGACATTGCTGCTCCAAGTTAGAAAGGGTCAGGCAGTACCCTTCTGCTGTCATAGCCACTAAGTCATGTCCCACTCTCTGCAACCCCATGGACTGACTGCAGCATGCCAGGCCTCCCTGTCCTTCACTATCTCCCTGAGTTTGCTCAAACTCGTGCCCACAGAGTCAGTGATGCCATCCAACCATTTCGTCCTCTGTCACCCTCTTCTTCTGCCTTCAATCTTGCCCAGCATCAGGGACTTTTCCAAATGAGTCAGCTCTTCGCGTAAGGTGACCAAAGTATTGGAGCGTCAGCTTCAGCATCAATAGCCCTTTTAGTACAAGGGAAAACTCGGGATGGAAAAATTGACTTGAGTTCAGGCTTTGTGGTGACAAACAGTGAGATAAACAGGATTGCTGCAGTTGGATGATTAATGAAGCACAGGAGCCCTTGTGCTTGGCTTTGAAAGATTATAAATACATGAGTCTCATTGAGCACAACCCGTCAGTTACAAATTGCAAGTCATCTTTCAGTTGTCGTCCCTTCCCACCTCTTGTTTTGAACAGAATGAGCACACAACCTTGAACCCACCAGCTTCGGAGTCCCAGGCACCCCGGAATCTGCAGACACACCTGCACACAGACGGCTCTGCATGAGTTCAGTTAACAAGACGTTCAGCAAAGCTTTGACCTGCAACGTCGCTTCCCCTCACTGCACGCTTTGGTGTTGACTGGGAGGTTTGTTTCTGACTGCTCTGTGTTTAAGGGTTGTTACTTCATTAACATTTCTGA
Source organism: Bison bison bison (assembly GCF_000754665.1). NCBI lineage: Eukaryota > Metazoa > Chordata > Mammalia > Artiodactyla > Bovidae > Bison > Bison bison. The sequence continues at coordinate 824,773 of NW_011494628.1, forward strand.
GATCCCATTTCTGCACATATCACCGGTCACAGAGATAAAGAGCTGTGCGGGCCATTACTTTTTAAAATGTAGTAGATGTACTTGTGTTTGTAGAAGCTTAATAATACTCTCAAGCATCCACTGTTGGAAGCTGCTTGCTTTCTGGAAGGGAACATTATACCTGAAAGATATGTTTGAAGAAAACAGCCATGTGGCGACGATCCACAGTATGCCAGGCCATTTGTGGTGAAATCATTATGTCCAATACAACTGGGGCTGCTTTGTGATTTCAGTCTTTGGTGTGATATATACCCACACACACCCCAACAGCAAGCATATATGCTCTGCAGCTTAAAATTTCAGCCTCAACAGTACAAAAGACACTTGAATCCTCTGTCTCAGACTCAGCCAGAGTCTGCATCTTCTAACATGAATTCCCTTGTTGTTGTTCAGTCGCTCAGTTGCGTCCGACTCTTTTTCGACCCCGTGGACTGTAGCCCTGCCAGGCTTCTCTGTCCATAGGATTTCCCAGGCAAGCATACTAGAGTGGGTTGCCATTTCCTTCTCCACGAATCTTCCCATCCTAGGGATTGAACCTGTGTCTCCTGCTTGGAAGGGAGATTATTATTATTATTATTTTTTTTACCACTGAGCCACCAGGGAAGTCCATAAATTTCCTTGTCTTCTGAAATTCAGGACAATAGATATTTAGTTTACCTGGGCTCACTGTAATTAAACTCAACTTCATGCTTCCCTGGTAGCTCAGATGGTAAAGAGCCTGCCTGCCAATTCAGGAGACATGAGACACAGGTTCGATCCCTGGGTCGGGAAGATCCCTTGGAGGAGCGCATGGCAACCCACTCCAGTATTCTTGCCTGGAGAATTCCATGGACAGAGGAGCCTGGTGGGTTTGCAAAGACTCGAAATGAGTCAGACATTATTGAGAGACTAACACTTTCACTTTTTACCTCATCTTAACTGGAAGAGAAATTTTCAAACTGAGAAAGCAGCCTCCCTCCAAGTTTACCCAAATATGAGAAAAGCACAATTTGATTGCTTTTGTGTTCATTCCTTTTCCTTAAATGCATCTGCCAGAATGGTTCCTGTTCTTCAAGCTGATCAGTTGAGCAATATTTGATCAGGTTCGCTTTACAACACATTTCTTTCTCCTCACTGTATTTCTCTCAAACAACTAAAGTATTAAATATTTCATAACCTGTGGGGCTTGCACCTGGCAGAGTGGCTCAGCCGCAACAGTCTAGCTTCACACAGTACTGCCCTTGCCAAGTGCTCCCTCATCCCCTCTCTTCTCCAGAAGGCTCTGTGAGTCAACAGATATACTACCTGAAGTGCTTCCTCCTTAGGGAGAAGCAGGCAAAGACTCCTGCCCTTATCCTGCTCTTGTTCACCGTCCCTGCGAGTTATGGGATAGAATTTCATCAGAAAAGGTGGGACAATTGACTAAACTCTGGTTCCAAAAGCAACCCACAAGAAACCAGAGTTGCAATGAATATCGCACGATTTTTTTTGTTGTGTTCAAAGGCGGGGTGGACTCAAGCATGATCACCCACCCAGTCGCCTGGAAGTCACTCGTGTCCTCACCTGTGGTTTTATCCCTGCGTGCAGTCAGTCACCAGCTTCCCAGGTGGTGCTAGTGGTAAAGAACCCGCCTGCCAAAGCAGGAGACTTAAGAGACAGGGGTTTGATCCCTGGGTTGGGAAGATCCCCTGGAGGAGGGCATGGCAACCCACTCCCATATTCTTGCCTGGAGAATCCCATGGACAGAGGAGCCTGGGGGGCTACAGTCCATGGGGTTGCACAGAGTCAGACACAACTGAAGCGACTTAGCACACACGCATGCAGTCGGTCACCTCGTGCTGTTGCGTGTACCTCTTGCCAGCCTGGAATCCCCTGTGGTCTTTGCTCCCTCATCCCGCCCCCGAATCCCCCGCTGGGCTGGTGGTCTCTGGGCTGCAGTCCTGTCCCTCCAGCCACGCTGCAGCAGTAAGGGCTCCAAACTCGAATTTAACCAACTCTCCTTTCTAGTGGGCTCCCCACCACCCACAAAATAGAGTCCCCGTGCCTTCACAGGGCGTGCAGAGACCTGCAGGACTGTGCGCTGGCCACCCCTCTTCTTCCCCACGACCACAAGCACCTCACTGTCCTGCAATTAGCTGTGTGTGTGTGTTGGACTCTCCCCTTCACTGTGAGATTCTGGCGGGCAGCCCTGTCTCTTTCAGATCCGGACTCCCAGTGCCTAACATGGGAAGAGCTCCCTTACTAAACGAGCATATAACCGAGAAAATAATTTTTATACCCTGCCTTATTCCAGACACGATTTGAGCTAGCAACTGAGGAAAGTTTACAATCTCCATCCCAATCAGATTGTAAATATACTGAGACGAGCACATGGGTTTGTGAACACATCAAATAAGCTAGGAGGTCTGTGACTACCTTGGGGGGTGGCAGGGCTTCACTACAAATGTAAATAATAGCTATCATTTGACCAATGTATCAAAAACTTCGTATTAAATCTTCACAAGTCTCTAATGTGGAGTTTTCTCTTCTTACAGGTGAAGAAGGAAAGGTTAAGAAACATGTCCAGAGTCATATGATCAACAATGAGAGAAGATTCAGTGCTAGGGACTTTTTATTTCCACATCCCAGGCTCCACCCACTGTGCCATGCCCGCTCTGTTTAAAGCTTGGCTTCTAACCCTGTGAGCGCTGCCAACATCTTAAAACAGTTTGCTTATGTCATGGTCAGCAAAGGGACACTGCAGCGTGGCCTTAAAGGAAGAGGTTAGAATTCATGCTGAGAGGTACTATTGTCCGAACCCTGATTGCATCTTTATTTATCCTCAACCCACATCTCCAGAGATCTTCCCCAGGGGCTCAGATAGTAAAGAATCTGCCTGCAATGTGGGAGACCCAGGTTTGATCCCTGGGTTGGGTAGATCCCCTGGAGAAGGGAAGGAGGACAAAGGGGTGACAGAGGATGAGATGGTTCGATGGCATCACCGACTCAATGAACAGGAGTTTGAGCAAAGACAGTGAAGGACAGGGAAGCCTGGTGTACTACAGTCCATGGGGTAACAAAGACTCGGACACAAATGAAAGACTGAACAACAACAACAATCGTACCTCCAGGCTCCTACTCACGAGCCTTAGAATCTTCTGAAAAGACACTGACCTAAGCTAGTCACCAGGCAACCTGACCATTGGCATCAATTGCCCAAAGGGTGCCTTGGAAATCACTGTGAGACCTGCAGGTGAGAGGGTTCGCTGCAAACCCCTCTGCAACTCCTCTGGGTGGTGGGATGTCAGGTCTGCTTTCTAAGGATGGAATCAGAGGCTGGAGAGAGGCGGCACACTGGGTTCCAGGCTCTGAGGCTGAGGATATGGAGAGAGGATGTTTGGAGAGATGTCTCTGGGGAGAAACGCAGTGACTTAGATGACCGGGAGCCAAGTGGCCCCCCTCCTAGGTGGGCACAGTGTCTGGCAGACTTGTTGCCAACATGCTGCTCCCCTGGATAGCTAGCGTGTTCAAGGAGTCCACCTTATCACTGGAACAGGCAGAGAGAAGTCCCCAGCAGGGAGGCAGGTAAACCCTCCACCAAGACCCAAAAGCACATTGTAGAGGCGTGACTGAGGATAGCAGGTATGGAAAGGAGGTGGCAGGAGGGAGCTGGAACCAGGCCCTGAACCAATGAAAACTACAGCTTCCCTGGGGGTCCTCCAGCTTCCCTGGGGGTCCAGTGGTTAAGAATCTGTCTTGCAGTGCAAAGGACCCTGGTTCCATCCCTGGTTTGGGAAGATCCCATATGCCTAGGAGCAGCTAAGCCCGTGCGCCACAACTACTGAGCCAGCTCCCTAGAGTCCTCAAGCCACAACTACTGAGCCCAGGAGCTGCAATCACGGAAGCCCACACGCCCTAGAGCCTGTGCTCTGCAACAAGAGAAGCCACCAGCATGAGAAGCCTGCGCACCATGAGGAAGAGTAGTCCCCGCTCGCTGCAACCAGAGAAAGCCAAATGGACTCATCCTCTATTGCTCTTCTCCAGAACATCCTGCTGTTTTGTCATCATTGATTATGTTCCTCACGGACAGCATGAGAGCAAGGACTGTGATTCTGCGTGCAGCAATAAAGACCTACCGCAGTCAAAATAAATAAGTAAATAAATAAATCTTTAAAAATATATTTAGCAGTCACAGCAGATGCTGCTCCTGCCTCACTCAAAACCTCTCCAACCTCTTAGGGAGACTTCCCGTGCGCTCAAGTCTGCAACGCTAGAGGTCTTCCAACTCCCCTGCCTTGGGGTTTTTGTAAGTAACCTCCCGGCTCAATTATCATAACAGCAGCGTCTTATTCCAGGTTGACTCCCTGCTCCAGGAGGCATGTGAGCGTGTCAGTGGCCTCCGGAAGCACAGAGGTGGGGGAGGTTTGGAGCCTCTCCAGCAGGAGTGACAGAGGCACTAATGTCTGGTCAGTCTCCAACCTCACGAGTGCTGAGTGGCCCAGCACAGCTTCCTGTTCAGCAGCCTTCCCCTCTGCAGCAGACGCAGTGTGGTTTGGGCAGCAACTACCTGCCCAGGCCAGTTTTGCAGCTGGACCTGGAGGCCCTGTCTGCAGCTCCCCTCTCCAGCACTCACCACCATCCTGTAACCCAGTGGTTCTCAAAGACAGGGGTCACTGGACCAGCAGTATGGGCAGGACCTGGGAACCCGTTAAAAATGTAAATTCCTGGGCCTCACCCCAGACCTACTGCCTCTGGCAGTGTGGCCCTGGAATCTTGGCTTTAACAAGGCTTCCTGGTGATTCTGATGCATACTAAAATTTAGGAATCTGTGCTACAAGCCAACAGCCTACAGTAACCACTTTGGCTAAAACTAACTGAAGTGGAGTCTGTTGTCTGCAACTTAATCCTGACTGAATCACAGTCCCTGCTCTCATGTTGTCTGTGAGGAACATAATCGATGATGACAAAACAGCAGCATGTTCTGGAGAAGAACAAAATAGGGGCACTTCATCCAGCAAACATGGTGATCCCGCAACTATCTTTACTATATGTCCATCTCAAAGTTTTTGCACATCTACCCTCAATGGTTATACTTATTCCTAAATTTTATAAACAACACTTATTCCTAAATTTTATAAACACTCTATTAGTATATCATAAAACACATATAAAGAGAACCACAGCAGATGAGATTTTTAAATGAACAAATATTAATAGGAAGAGGGGAATAACCAGAGATGACAATGATGATGATGACAATAAATAACATTACTGAGCAACTAACATGGTTGTTTGGAGAAGGCAATGGCACCCCACTCCAGTATTCTTGCCTAGAAAATCCCATGGACGGAGGAGCCTGGTGGGCTGCAGTCCATGGGGTCGCTAAGAGTCGGACACAACTGAGAGACTTCACTTTCACTTTTCACTTTCATGCATTGGAGAAGGAAATGGCAACCCACTCCAGTGTTCTTGCCTGGAGAATCCCAGGGATGGGAAGCCTGGTGGGCTGCAGTCTACGGGGTTGCACAGAGTCGGACACGACTGAAGCGACGCAGCAGCAACATGGTCGTTTAGCTCTGAAAGCAACCCCCTAAAGTAGATTTATTATCTCCATTTTTCAGGCTGGGAAATTGAGGCTCAGCTGTCTCCTACCTAGTAAGTGGCAGAGCTATTATAATTATTTTCATATTTTTAAAATAAAATAACATGGATAAGACGGTAAAAACCATGCAGCACTTAATCACCTTATACTCCTATTAATAAGTGAAAGCGTTTTATTAGAAAGAAACTATAAACAAGCCTTAATGAGTCCTTTTGCAAATAAATGGATAAACTGTAGTGGTCCATCCCAAGGAATACTACTCAGCCATGAAAAAAGAATGGATTATTGATATACACAATGACCTGGATGAATTTCCAAATCATTATGTAAAGTGTAATAAGTTAAAGAAAAAAAGAGTCATACTATATGATTCCATTTCTATAAAACTCTAGAAATGGCAAATTAATCTACAGTGACAGAAAGGAGATTGAGTAATGGCCTAGGAATAAGGGGAGAGAAAGGGAGGGACAGACAGACAACAAAGGAGCTTGAGGAAACTTGAAGATGACAGATATGTTCATTATCTTGACCATGATGATGGTTTCATGAGAGAAGATAGATGTGGTTGTATCAAATTGTACATTTAAAGTGTCAATATACACAGATAATTGTATGGTAAATACCCCTCAATTAAGCTGTTGAAAAAATAAAACAAAAAGCACACTTAATTTACATGGCAATTTAAAAAATGTTATTCACAATAACTTTTGCAAATTGATTGATTAAAATCACAGTGCAGCTATGATTAAAGCCCGGATCAGTCTGCTACTCCTGTAACAAAGAACCACAGACCTGGTGGCTTAAACAATAGAATTGTATTGTCTTCCTGTCTGGAGGCTAGAAGTTCAAGGTCAAAGTGCCAGCAGGGCTGGTTTCCTATGAAGCGGCTCCCTTTGGCTGCAGATGCCCCCTTCTCCCCGTGTCCTCACAGTCTTCTTTCTGCGTACTTGATGTCTGTGTCTTAATCACCTGTTCTCATGAGGACATGAGTCATGTGATTACGGCCCTGCCTAATGGCCTCGTTTTCATTTAATCACCTGTTTAAAGACTCTGTCTTCAAATACAGCCACGTTCTGAGGTTCCGGGGGTTAAGGCTTCAACACAGAAATTGGGGAATAAGGTGCAATTCAGCTCATAACAAACCATGTCTCTGCATATATTACAGCACTTACCACACAGTTCATTTAGACACAGCCTAATTTCTTTTAGGATATTCTGGTCATGTGAATTGCATGATTCAAAAAGAGAGATTTTCTTTCTTTTTTTTTTTTTCCAAGTCCTTATTGAATTTGTTACAGTGTTGCTTCTGTTTGATGTTTTGGTGGGGTCTTAGTTCCCCAACTAAGGCTTGAACTAGCACCCTCTGCTTTGGAAGGTGAAATTAATACCAGGGAAGTCCCAAGAGATCTTCCTGAATTAGCATTTCTATTAAGCTACCAAAAGCCATACTTGAGCTTTTGGTTTTGAAAAAACCCCACACAGACAAGAGATAAACAGGCAGGAGGAAATGTGATCTTTCGGGAGATGAAGAGGGTTGGGAGTTGGGGGACAGGGTTGGAGATAGAAAGAAGGCCTGGAAGTTATTCCTTTCAACAACATCCCGTAGGAAAGAGAAAAGAGACAGGATCACCAAATTGCTTTCTCTTTATCTCGAGTCCTGTCTTACCATCTGCCTGCCTGGATGGACCCACATGAAGTTTTTGTCCAGCCAGGTCTGAGACCTATTAGTCCGGGTCACTGGAGAAACACCCCAACCCACAAAGGAAAATCATGACTTTATGACTTAAATGACCACATTTCCAGGCAGAGCTCCTTCCTTGTTCTGAGGCCAAACTGGTAGCTGGCCAGTTTGTGAGCATTTGTGAGCCCCACTTTCTATAGCTGCCAAGGGCAGGAAATTCAAGCCAGAGTCAGGCAGGTGCGGAGCTCCGGTGTGGTGGGAAGCAGGATGCTCAGCGGATAAGCACCTGCCAAATGAGACCTTCGTGTTTTTGTTCAATCTAATAAAGTTCAGTTTAGAAATGTGCACGGGTTTCTAGATTGCAAAGCATTCTTACTGGGTCTGTGATGAAAATGTCCTCTTTGGAGTGAGCCTCTTGGACTTTTATGTGCAGCTGGGGAGCAAAGATCTTTTTAATAATTTTATTTATTTTTCACTGTGCTGGGTCTTCACCGCTGCCTGGGCTTTTCTCTAGTCGCGGCAAGCAGGAGCTGCTCTCCAGTTACGGGGCATGGGTTTCTCACTGCAGTGGCTTCTCTTGTTGCAGAAGTGGGCTCTAGCACAGGTGGGCTTCAGTGGCTCCCGGGCTCTAGAGCACAGGTTTCAACAGCTGTGGTGCACGGGCTTAGTTGCTCCACAGCATGAAGGATCTTCCCAGACCAGGGATCTAGCCCACCAGGCTCCTCTGTCCATGGACTTCTCCAGGCAAGAATACTGGAGTGGGTAGCTACTCCTTCTCCAGGGGATCTTCCCAACCCAGGGATTGAACCCAGGTCTCCAGCATTGCAGGCGGATTCTTTACCATCTGAGCCACCAAGAAGCCCCAGGGGAGCAAATATCTTACCTCAGACTTGAGGGGAACTGGGTATAAACTGATAACGTGAGTGTGACCTAAGCGTCATTCCTGTGGCTGTCAGATATGCACCCCAACCTTGTACTACACCTGAAAGAATCATAGTCCCCTTTCCAGAGGTTTCTTTAAAAGAATAGGTAAATGACTTGCATTTAGTTACATCTTTGACAACTTCCCATACGTTATTTTAATGCTGAGGTGGGAGGTAGAGGATCTGAGGAACCACCGTGTTGTTGATTTGGGGAAGTCATTTTGTCCTCTCCGGGTGTCCCTTTCTTCACAAGGAACTGCTGCCGATTCTTTGATTTCCACCGAAACCCTCACAGAGTAAATCAAGAGAGAGGAAGGCCTACACGATATGTGAGCTGGACTCAAAATCGAGTGGGCAACTAGAAAATTATGATTATTAAAGGATTATGATTTTTTACATAATTATTATGGTGACTGTTTTTGATTATCTACTACATGTCAAGCACTGTTGTAGACTATAATATATATAACTTAATTCTCACCACAGTAAGAAGTAAATAATAATAGTTACCATTTTTATATCAGTAAAATGAGGTTGGGAGAAATTCCTTGCCCAGGGACTCACAAATATGAAGCAGCAAAGCTGAATTCAGATCAAGATTTGTCTGATTTAAAAGCCCACTCTTGCTTCTCCACCACTTCTCACTTTTCTGAAAAAAAAAAAAAAAGGCCCTAAAACACATTTGGGATTGTATCTGAGTGCTGTTATTTGGTGAGTTATCTTTGTATGTCTATTCAGAACGCAAGGTCCTTAATACAGAAAGAATGGGTCTTTTTCTGGCTTTGGTTTAGTAGAGTACACAAACTCATGTCTTTAAAATGTGACTTGAAGGTCTGTATCTGACTTAAGACATTGTACCAACATCAGGCTCCTGGTTTTGACAATGAACTGCTGTTATATAAAGATTGCAAGTGAAACTGAGTGAAGTGTACATGGGGATTCTCTGTACTATTTTGCAACTTTTTATGAATCTTAATCTAGTTCAGAATAAAAGTATTTTTAAAATGTTACTTGGCAATGATGATAAGGGACACTGTGGTGTACAGAAGAACAAAGAGAACCCGGGCCTCAGGTTCTAAAGCTGACCTTCAACAACTGCTCTGAGTGGCTCTGCAGAAGTCCCGTGTCCAGCTGAGGCCTGGAAAAGTCCAGATGGTGTCCAAGTCCCATGTGAGCCCCGAATAGTAATTTCTGTTATTAAATATATATATGCAACATTATATACAACATATATATACAAATATATATATACAACATTAAATATATGTTCTACAGAAGTTATTAAGTGACCAGGTTGGGATTTGAACTCTTGATGACTGGGTACAAACCTATTTTCTTTTTAAAATACTGGTGTAGAAGTTGCACTGACTGCAGAGATGATTTTTGATTGTTCTAATTAATTATAGTTGGTTGATATTTTTTTCCTTTCACCTTGTTAAAATAATTGCTAATTAATAAACTGTAAAACTAACACTTTGGATTTCCCAGGTCTGTCTCACTGTAAATAGAAGAAATTTTTAAATCTTGATTAGGGAAAAAAAAATTCTAGACCTCCACTTTTGGATGTAAGAATATATATATACATCTAACTTGCTCCCTCCCAAAACACACTAAAACTATTGTAAAGAGATGTTTTAAAGACACATACCTCAAAGGACAGGCGGGACAAGAGAGGCAATGACAGCAACAAAATGACAGAAGCTGGGAGGCAGATGAGTGAATGACGAAGGACTGACAGGCCTGGAGCTGGCAGGAGATAAAGCTAAGGGTGAGCGCCCTTCACATGCCGGGACGCTCACAAAGCTCAGGCACCATCGGTGCCCCTGGAGATGGAGACACAAACAGGGTGGCTAAAGGAAGGACTGGGTGAAAACCCCAGAGATACAGATCTCTAGACTGCTCCCCTCACTCAGGGCCCCTCGCAGACAGCTTTTCCCCTATCTGATCAGACTCTAGAGATTTCCCTCTCTTAGGAGTGAAAGATAGAAGCTGCAAGTGTCATGTCAAAACCAAGAAGAGCAAATGACTGTTCACACGATGACCGTGGAGTGCTGAGACTTCCCACCCTCCTCCCCCAGCCTAGCTCCCAGAACACAGAGCTGAAGCTTCCAGGCGGGAGGCTAAAGTTCTGCCATGGGGAATCCGACCAGGCCAAGAGAAACAAGCCAGAGATCCTGAAATTAGGGAATGTGCACAGTCAGCTCACCCTACAGGAAAGCTCACTCTCCACCAATCCAGCCTGGAGCTCAGAGGTTCCAGTTGGATTTTTCGGTTCTAACTCTATCATGAAGACAGATATAAACAAGAGAAAAAGGCAACTGGGAGATTACGCAGGGAGAAGAGAACTTTCCCCCAAATAATTAGTATCCTCAGAGACATGAGAGAGGATGTATGCAAAAGAAACAGAGCTATTTTAAAAAGAAACATGTAGAGAACAAACAGCAGAAAGAGCTTTGGGAATTAAAAACATGAACGCACAGATGACAAATTAAGTAAGAGAGGCAGGGAAAAACATTAGTGGGAAGTATCTCAGAAACCAGAGCAAAAAAACCTAAAACGTTAGAGAAAAGAAAAACAGAGGGTAAGTCCAGTAAGTGTGATGTTTAAATAATGGAAGTCTACGAAATAGAGGAAAGAGAAATAGAAAAGAGGCAACCAGCGACAAAACTACTCAAGAAGCTTTCCCAGAACAGAAGTACATGAGATTCCAGAATCAAAGTGTCCACCAAGTACCCAGCACAATGGATGAAAACGGACCGAGGAACATCACCGGGGAACTTCCAGACACTGGGATCAAACAAGACCCAACGGGTTTTCCATAAAGATAAAACAGGTCAAACACCAGGATCAGGAAACACACTGACCTCAGACTTTTAAGAGCAGAAAGACAATGGACAAAGGGTCCAGTTGTAGTAAGATGGTAAGCGGATCCTCCACCCAGACTCTCCTGTGGACTGCCCTTATAAAACCTGGACAGAAGGACACAGCAGCTGTCTGAGGAATTCAAAAAATAAACAGGAGCAGACAGACTGATGAAGACCAGAATCCAAAGTACCACCGAACCAGCAGGGCGGGCATCATTTTTTCCTCTGCAATATCCAGCTTTGACTTTCGGCAGTGTGATAGTTATGGCAGCCGCAGCCTGAGGTGCCATAAGGATGGAATATCACTCAGCAATAAAAAGGAACAAATTATTGATCCATGCAATAGCATGGATGACTCTTAGATGCCTTTGGCCAAATGAAACAAACCGGATCCAAAAGACTATTATATGTTTCCATTTATTTAACATTCTGGAAAAGGACATACTTGGTGTAGGGACAGAAAACAGGTCAGTGATCACTAGGCGACAAAGTACAGGGAGGGGCTGACCGTAAAAAGGAAGCTTCAGGGCATTTTTGTGATAGAATTATTCTGTATCATAACTGCTCCTTGCCTTTGTCAAAACCCATAGATAGACCTGTACATCACAAAGAATGAAATTTGCTATGTGTAAATTAAAATCAAACAAACAGGATATGGAAGAGAGCCCCCCCCCCCAAAAATGTAAGTGGTAACAAATTAACCTAAATGTTAACAATGAATAATATAACCACAGAGGAAAAGAGTGAAGAAAAAACTTCGGAGCTTTGAAGACAGTATTTAGCAGGGTAGTTGCAAGCTTAAGACAGTATTCCCCACCCTCTACCCCCGCCTCCCCCACTCTTGCAGCTCAGGATATGTATTAACTGAAAAAGGAAAAATAGTAACTTTACTTAGTCTGTTAGGCAGACTAAGTAAACCTCACCAGTAATGAGAAGTCTCAACATCATGAATCTCTGGACATGATACACTGAGAAGGGCACATCCTTTCTGTTGTATCCTTGCTAAAAACTCATGGTGAACAGACACACCAACCCAAGTAGAGGGACATTCTACAAAATAACAGATTGGTGTTTTTCAGTAGTGATAAAATCATGAAAGTGAACGGGTAAACCCTGAGGAACTGTCACAGACTGGGAAAAACTAAGAAGTAACATCTAAACATGATGTGGGATCCTGGGACAAAAAAGGGGGCAGTTAGTAGAAAAACTGATGAGCTGCAAATAATAAACCCATAGTTTGAAGTTTTACACCAAAGTTAATGTCCTGGTTTTGATCATTGTACTATGATTATGTAAGACGTAAACATTAGGGGAAGCTGGGTGAGGGAATATGAAAACCCTCCATGCTATTTCCAGTTTTCTGTCTCGAATTATTGCAAAATAAAAGGTTTTTTTTGTTTGTTTGGACCACATGGCTTGCAGGATCTTTGTTCCCTAACCAGGGATTGAAACCTGGCCCTCCATAGTGAAAGCGTGGAGTCCTAACTCCTCCAGGGAATTCCCCAAAAAGGTGGTGTTGTTGTTGTTGTTGTTTTAAGTACGTACTATGTTAAAATGTCATCTTACATCCAAAGCTGATCTGTCCCAGATAATCGCTGAGGTTCCCCAGGAACGACGTGCATGAGTGCCAAGTCTCTCAGGCATGTCTGATTCTTTGCAACCCTTTGGGCTCTAACCTGCCAGGCTCCTCTGTCCATGGGATTTTCTAGGCAAGAATACTGGAGTGGGTTGCCATGCCCTCCTCCAGGGGATCTTCCCAACCCAGGGGTCGAACCCGCAACTCCTGTGTCTCCTGCATTGCAGGAGGATCCTTTACCCACTGAGCCATCAAGGAAACCCCAGTAACCATGTGGATTTATAAATCACACGAGAGCTCAACCCTAGTGGACACGTGAGTTGGTGTCCGGGATCCTCTTGCCCCTTTTTCTACATCAGCCAGTAGGTTTGGCTACAATTCCCAGGCCTTGGGCTTTGTTGAACTAGAAAAAGGAAGAGGAAGGGGAAGTGAACAGCCTCTAGGGTGGAAGCTGTCTTCCTGTGCTCCTCTAAGCTCCTTTCTGCTCCGGCTCTCCAGCTCTCAAACCCCCAAGGAAGCTACTCTTTCACCGTGTCCAGAAGACTACAGGATGATTAGAGTGTAGGTTGGATGGGTGACGCCTGTTTATGCCCTCGGAATTTTTCAAACCATCTCCATGCTTACAAATCTGTGCTTTTATGTTACATTTGTGGGGAAATAAGCAAGCAGCTGCCAGCCAGTAGCAAGACTCTTCATGTTCAGAAGCTCCTCCGCGTAAGCAGCACATTAAGTCCTGAAAGGTTTTCTTAAGAGCACTGTTTGTCCTTCCAGTTGCCTGGGAGGAGTTTACCATTTGCAGCTCTCAGGTTTATATACTTCCACCAAACTGGAGGGTTTCAAAACCAAGCCTGTGCTGCTCCTCTGAGGTGGTGTCTGTTCTCCCAGGCATGTTTTCCCAGCACGTTTCCCAGGGCTTTTTCTGCGGCTGCAGTGCATTGAGAGAGAGGCCATCTGCAAAGACTATAAGACTCTCCCCAGCTGTTTCACAGCCACAACCCCACCCCACTTTGAAGTCAGGGAAATTCAAAGGGCCCTCGTACGGAGGAAGTATCCGTGGCTGGGGGCCAACGTTTCATCACTCCAGCCTCCAAGTCTTCAAACAAAGTCCTGGCAGGCTCCTAGGGGGAGGCTGGGAGGCTGTCCATGTGGAACCTCCCAGCCTGGACGCTCCCAGGCCTTTGGGTTTCGTCCATCACGCGACCCGTCTCTTGCTGGTTATCATTGGCTGTTGAGCCGAGGCAGCTTCAGACACTGCCTTTTAGAACCTTTCCTAACACTGAATGACTTGGTCCACTCCCAAAGCCCACGACATTCAGGATTTTTTCACTGCTTTCCATTTTTTTAAAATTACCTCTCGCTTGTAATTCACACTCGTAAACCACTCCTGGACATGACATGGGGTTACAAATGTTCATCAGATACCTCCGGCTCAGCATGAGCAGAGCAGGCACACTGCAAACAAGGCAACTGTGGCCAAGACCCTGACCCTGGTCACTGGCAGCGAGCAGAGCCTTCTTAGGAGAGCACAGCTTTGCTGTAACCACGGAGAGGGCATCTGTATCTCCCACAAAGAACAAGGAGATTCCAAAGCTGGTGCTTGGTACACTGTTTCCAGAATCAACAGTAGCAGGAGGTGGACACAGTGATGTGGAAGGTTTGGGTAGAAATCTATTTATCTACATAATTAAAAAAAAATAATCAGGGGCTTTCCCAGCAGCCCAGGGGTTTATACTCTATGCTTCCAATGCAGAGGCATGCGTGCATGCTGAGTCGCTTCAGCGAACCCACGGACTGTAGCCCGCCAGGCTCCTCTGTCCATGGGATTCTCCAGGCAAGAATACTGGAGTGGGTTGCCATGCCCTCCTCCAGGGGATCTTCCCAATCCAGGGACTGAACCATCGTCTCTTATGTCCCCCCAGTGCAGGAGGTTCGGCTTCAATTCCTAGTCTGGGAACTAAGATCCGATATGCTGTGCAGCCCAGCCAATAAGTTTTAAAATAAGGCCTAATTAAGGTAAGTAATTTAAAAACAAAATAGAAATAATCAAAGATTGGTTCAGAAAGTTTTTAAAGGGTTACACTGTTTAGACGTTTACTCTGTGTCAAGCACACGCATCACCTCACTGAATTCTGAGAATGATGCCACAATACAGATATTATTGTTCCCAGGTGACAGACTAGGAAACCAAGACACTGGTAAAGGAACTTCTCCAGAGTCGCATAGCTAATTTGGGGCAACACTGAGACTCAAACCTGGGTCTCTGATGGCAGAATTCAACCACCAAGGCCTCTCAGACTCAGGGGCCTTGGGTTCAATCCCTGGTTGAGGAACCAAGATCCCAGGAGCCAAAAAAAAAAAGAAACATTCTCTTCCATGCACCAAAGCCACTAATATGCATCATAGACATGATGACAGATTGAAAAAACAACAACAAAGAAAGAAATAGTGGAGAGATGAGCGTGCTTCTCTCCTTAGGAATATGACCCTTTTCCTCACGACACTGTCACCCAGGAGTGCCCGGCCTGGGAACCCTGGGTCTCCCCCTGTGGTCATCTCTCTAGATGGCCTGACCCCACACCTGAAGAAGCCTCACATACTAAAAAAATAAAGATACCAGAACACATTTGCTGACAAACAAAAGGATAGAAGAAAGAAAAAGAACTCACACAACTGGAAGCTGATGGTGGTCCTCAACCGGGGGCGATGTGGCCCCCAGGAGACATTTGGTAACGTCAGAGGGTACTCTTGATTGCCAGAGTGGTGTGTCCATTGCGGAGTGGGAACCACTGGGTAGCAGTCAAGAGGCTAATAATCAATCCTACAGAGCACGGGGGGCGGAGGGGGGCGCCGGAGGGAGGGCCGTTGGAGGGGTGGAGTCCCCACTGCCCTACCCCGGTCCAGCCCTCAATGACAATGGTCTGGGGGAGGTGGGGCCCCACCGAAAGGAGCAGCAATACTCCTGAGCCGGTGTCCAGTGGGGGAGGATGAAGGGGCCCCACTACTGTCGGAAGCTGGAAGCTGGGTCAAACGGCAGCTCACTGGTAGGGGGGGGGGTGGGGAGGTGACCACTCACATCACACTCAGGCTCCTCTTACCCGGCTAGTTCGTGCATCTACTGATCGTCAGAACCGCCAGCCTCCTCTCCCCAATAAACAACATGTTGGAAGCCTTTCCGAATTCAAAATACTGCCTGACAAGCTAGGCGCACGATCTGACCAGGCGACTTTCTGCTGTGCAGTGGTGTATCTCAAGGGGGTCCATGGGAGAGAGAGATGTGGCATCGAATCGACAAGATCGCAGGGGCCCCAGCAGGAGACAACGCCAGCGAAGAACGTTACCATCAGAGGAGGAGAGGGGCCCTGAAGGCTGGTCAGGAATCCTGGTCCCCACTTATGTGAGCAGAACAGGTGATCACGCTCTGCAGCGGGGAGGGAGGTGAAGGCCAAGCTACGACCCGATAGCGCTGCAAACGTATCTCCTCCACTCAAGGAACTAAAACGAGACGTGTGTCACATTCACTTCACAAAAAACTGAAGGTCCAAGTTCTGCCAGGGGCTTCCCTGGTGGCTCAGAGGGTAAAGTGTCTGCCTGCAATGTGGAAGACCTGGGTTCGATCCCCAGGTCTGGAAGATCCCCTAGAGAAGGAAATGGCAACCCACTCCAGTATTCTTGCCTGGAAAATGCCATGGACAGAGGAGCCTGGTAGGCTACAATCAATGGCAACTTCACTTCTGCCAGGAAGGAACCAGCCTGCAGCCAGACACAGCTGGTTCTGAGTTCCAGCCTTGAGACACTCTCGCCACGTGACTGCGGCCAGGAAACAATCTCTCTGGGCCTCCTGGGTCTCTTGTCTGCAGCAGGACTAATTATCAGCCACTCCTGAGGTGTGATGTGTGGAACAAGGCACGCGGTGGTGCTGGGCACAGAGCAGAGAAGGTACCGTGTTCTGCCCTCTCTACCTGCTTCCTGCACAGGCACGGGTGATAGAGATTGTTTTTCCCTGAGTGCGACTGGGAGAAGGGACCCTGGCCAAGGCTTTTTATTAAATGGAATTTACCTCGATGAATCATTCCATGCGAGATGTCCAGATAAGCAAGCTTGTCTCTAACAAGTATTTGTGAATCTAGGACCCAGAAAATGACTCCTTGAGACACACTCACAATGGACCCAGAAGCAGATAAAGCCTGAAGCTAATGAAAATGAAACTTCAGGCCTCTCACTTTCCAGCCCCCAGCGGAGGCCCAGGCAGCAGCCCCAGCCACACATTCATGGTCATTTGCTTCTGTAAACTTGGCAGTGGTGAGATACTATGACCTTAATCGCTTAAGATAGCTGCTTCTTTCTACTCTGACTGCTCTTTGGCCATATTCCTCCTCTTTTTGGGTAACTCTGGAGTGGCCACGTTTATTCTGGGTCTGGCAAAGAGGAACCTGAGCTAAAGATACCTTTACTTTGGCTTAAGATAGATTTATAAATTTACAAACTATATTTATAGTTACTGAAAGCTGCTCTGGAGTAGGGAAGGTCTCCAGGAATGTTCCTACAGCTCCCTCCTCCCAGCCCCGCAGCCTGCATGGAGATGGGAAGGCTCAGATCCAGAGGGCGGGTCACAATTCAAGCATGTCCTGCGGGGTTTGGCACCAGAAGTGTTCTGGGCGGGGAGGAGAAGCAAGATTCGAAACAGAGCCAGAAGAGACCAGTCTGAAGCTAGTCTGGAGGAAATCGTTCCAATTGTCAAGCTTGTACAATTGTAGGCACACTTAAAGCTGATTAAGTGCTCAACAATAAAGTTCTCTCCTTTCAAGAAGATGAGTCTATCAAAGAATATACACCCTCAAAATGCAAGTTTAAAGGATTTTAGAGGTGTGTCAAGCAAGCAATAAGTATTTTTATGAATTTTGTGATATTTCAAAAAAATATGTGTTTCCTGTTAATATTTGGCTGTGCCCAGTCTTAGCTGCAGCAGGCAGGATCTTTGATCTTCATTGCAGAACGTGGTATTTAGATCCCTGACCAGGGATCAAACCCAGGCTCCCTGCACTGAGAGCCTGGAGTCTTAACTACTGAACCACCAGGGAAGTCCCCTCTGATACTGTGATACCTAGTTTTCTCTCTCTAATTTTCTCTTCTCTTCACAAGGGCCTCTCAAACTGTAAAAGCTTCAGGCCCTACAAAAACTGGATCCATCCATTTAGATCACATACTTTCATCTTTTTTGAAGAGAGCAGAGTGAAGGAAAAGTGAAGAGGGAGTTAACTAAATGTCCTGCAATAACTATATTCCAGTGATACAGTGGATCTAGAACACTGGACATTTCCTTGTGTATTTGTTCTTCTGAAGAGAAGTAAGTAAAATATCAATTTAAGCCTCCAGATTACATCAGTGGATTTTCTTTCAGGGCTGAGTCTGTATCAACTTTCCTGGTGGCTCAGACGGCAAAGCGTCTGCCTACAACGCGGGAGAGCCTGGTTCAATCCCTGGGTCAGGAAGATCTCCTGGAGAAGGGAATGGCAACCCACTCCGGTATTCTTGCCTTCCCCCACCCCCCAAAAAAGAGGCTCATAGAAATATTTAGGGACTTCCTTGGTGGCTCAGAGGTTAAAGCGTCTGCCTCCAATGCGGGAGACCTGGGTTCGATCCCTGGGTTGGGAAGATCTCCTGGAGAAGGCAATGGCAACCCACTCCAGAACTCTTGCCTGGGGAATCCCATGGACGGAGGAGTCTGGTAGGCTACAGTCCACGGGGTCGCAAAGAGACGGACATGACTGAGCGACTTCATGAGTCTGTATCACAGAGTGTTTTGGAAATGACTTTATATATAATGTGAAATAAAACAGGTAGTTTTTGTTTGTTTGTTTGTTTAAAGTGTTGTCAGTTTCTGCTGGGACCTTTTATCTATACATAGATTTCCCTCCAACCAAGATTCTAAACTCTTCATTCACTCCCACCATTGTCGCCTCTAGGCGAAAATCAAACAAACTCAGCTCGGTAATTCCAGTTTCTAAGAGTGAAAGTAACACGAGACAAGCTCCAGAAAGTGAAAGAACTTCTTTCTAAATTCAAAGGACTGAACAAGGAAACATTCAGGTGGGCAAGAGTCCTTGCAGTGTGTGTTGCAACCGCAGGAAGATTTAAAGGAGCCACGCTTGGGATGCTGGCTGGCACGTTACTGAAAACTCCAGAAGCGCCCAGGGGCTCCCCGTGCCCCTCCCCAGCCCTCCCCTCCCCGAACTCCACCCGCCCAGGAGCAGGAATTCCAGAAGGAACAGAAGAGGCGGGGATTTCTGCTCCTAAAGGATGCGGTCCTCCATCTCCGACGCTGGAGACCAGCGCCAGAATGGCCCGCACCACCCGCCCTGCGGCTCCGCGGGCCGAGTCCTGGGAGCGGAGCAAAACCAGCGGGTACTTTTTGGCTCTCTTCCTTTCCTTGGATATACCTTCCGTTGCAGTCTTGCTTTTTTTTTTTTT
>NW_011494628.1:843983-855882 GCF_000754665.1 Bison bison bison
TAAGCATTAGTTTATGATGGCCAGCCGGCTTCTGTGTCTTAGCACCACGTGACTGGGGCACGTGACTTGGAGCGGGCAGCGGTGGTGGTTCCTTGCCGGTGAATTGAAAAAAAAGATCAAGCTTATTATTGCAGGAAAGAGCCTGGGCAGCTCTTCGGGCAATGCGATGCCCGGGCGGGTTACACAACGCGCGGCTGCGTTGGGAGGCGTTTTCTAAAGAACACAGGACAAACACGGGTTTTATGGTTTCCAGAGCAGCGAGAGTCCATTTTCTGCTCCGAAAATGTAGGGTGAGCCTAAAGCAGGAATGCACCCAATTTCTCCCGAGCCACGTTCGTCCTTTACTGGCATGAGGCAGGAGGACCGCGGGGCACACAGATAACGCAGGAAAAGAGGAAGCCCAGTCCCCTCCTCAAGTGAAGATTCAGGATTGACTAAGTTGCCTTTCTCCCTCCCGAAAAAGTCTTCAAAATATGCTCTCCTCTATTTATACAGGCCTTTCCTGGTGGCTCACAAGGTAAAGAATCCGCCTCAATGTGGGAGACCTGGGTTCGATCCCTGGGTTGGGAAGAGAATTCCATGGACAGAGGAACCTGGAGGGGATGGGGGGAGGGGGGTTATAGTCCACGGGGTCACAAAGAGTCGGACACGACTAAGCGACTAAGCACAGCATTTATAAAAACTAGAAATGACATTTGGAAATTCAAATTTTAAAGGAAGTGTTCATTTCACATTCCCCCTAAACCGCCCCCCGCCCCCGCCCGGAAGATTGCTAGAACCTTAGCAGTTAAATTCTGGTTCAGCACATCCTGCAAAGGAGAGAGCCCAAGAAAGATTAGGCTTTCTATAGGTGGAAAGAGCTGGGCGGGCCCTTTGCAGGTCGGGCTGTAGGTGGGCCTGGATGCAAATATATGCAATTTGTCTCCAAAGGGCCCCACCCCTGCCCCCACCCGGAAGGTGCCACCCTGACTGTGCCCATCTCCCACTGTCCTCCCCGGATGCCCCTATCTGAAGATGGCCTGCAACATTTTGCTTTCTCTCATCTCTATCTAGGGTAGTCTTTCAGTGATGACTCAGTTACAGGAGAGAGAGATAAGGGAGGAACAGTAACCTTGGTTCTCGCCAGCCCAAGGCCTTCTCGGAACAGTGCTGCTTTCGAGCCGCAGAGGAGAACCACAGTCACTTTCCCACCCAGGCCTGTTCTGGAACAAGAGGCAAGCCCTTCCCCAGCTCGGGCCAGACTTCAGTGATGCATTCATTCACTCCACCGATGTGGATGGGGTGACTCCTCCGCCTGGCACTATTCCAGGTGCTGAGAAAGCAGGAGTGAGCAGGCAGACACATCCCGGCTGCCTGGAGCCTGGCCCCAGTGAGGGCAGGTGGTCTCCCAGAGGCCAAACCCAGGAGTCCTGGTGGAGCCTCCTGCCACACCACCAGTGCTGGGACCAAGAGAGACCCTGCCAACGGATGCTTTGGAAATCAGAGCTACATGTTTGCTGACAGGTTGGTGTGATCCTGTTTCCTAGACACCTTCCAAGCCGGCACTGAGGAATCTTTGCTCGGTTTCTGATCCTGGTGGTCAAGAGTCTGTGTAGTATCATTATGGCTCGAAGCAGGACTACAGATACAACAGGGCTTCTGGGGTGTGATGGCTCCCTGAGCTGTAATCAAAGCACTGTGCCAGCCAGGCAAGCCTCGAAACCTTCCCTTCCCCGCTGCCCCACAGCCCTCCTTCCGAGGACATCTGGGCACCTCTGGCAGGAGCTGCCTGAGAGGCCAGCTGGTCCAGAGTGCCCAGGGCCAAGGCACAGCCTCGGGCAGCCTTCCACAGGACAGGATGCCAACGCTGCTGGTATTCCTCCATGAGAGATGGGTACGAGCCTCCCAACTTGTCAGACCCAAGGTGGATCCGAGAACCAAAGTGTGTTCTGAAACTGGCAGAGCTTCCAACATCCTGAAAAAGAACTGGCCAGGGAACAGGTGGGAGAACCTGAGGGAAAGGATGAGCTATTACGTTCTTAGCAAAATTTTGATTGGACTCTTATGGACACGCAGTGAGCACTCTTCTCTAGAACTGGACCCTCTGTATCTGGAGGTTCCACATCCTTGGACCTAACCAACTGTGGATCCAAAATACTCACACACACACACACACACACACAAACTCCAAAGACTTCCCTGGTGGTCCAGTGGCCAAGACTCCGCACTCTCAATGCAGGGGACCTGGATTCTGTCCCTGGTCAGGGAACTAGATCCCATATGCCGCAACTAAGAGTTTACATGCTACAGCTAAAGATGCTACATGCCACAACTAAGACCCAGTGCAGCCAAATAAATAAACATTTAAATATATATATATATATATATTCTATCCTTCTATAAAGCTTGTCAGTTGGTACTGGTGGTAAAGAACCCACCTGCCACTGCAGGAGACATAAAAGACATAGATTTGATCCCTGGGTCAGGAAGATCCCCAGAAGGAGGGCACGGCAACCCACTCCATGTAGGTTGAAAAGTATTCTTGCCTGGAGAATCCTGTGGACAGAGGAGCCTGGTGGGCTAGAGTCCATAGGGTCACAAACAGTCGGACATGACTGAGGTGACTTAGCACACAGCACACACACATAAAGCTTATACTTAATAATTCTAAATAAACAGGGTCTTTTGAGCTGCTTGAATGGGATAGCCCTCATTTGGAAAAGCCACAGGCCTCCTTGGAAGAAGTTAAGCTGGTGGTTAGAATGGCCAAGAACTGCTTTCTGAATTGATAGCTGACAGTTGCCATCAATAATTCATAAACTTACCAATGGGTCAGGAATGGGAGCTTTCTACTGCAGCTCCCTAGCAAACTCGGCCCCAGTGTCCTCCTTCAACAAGGCAGGCCTCAAGGAGGCTGAAAAGTCATTACAAAAAACTGAGATGACAAAGCTGTAAATAAGGACACTACCTAACGTCCCTCGCATACCGGCCCCATTTGGCTATCAAGCAAGAGTGCTTACTTAACTCTGTGCTTGTCATTAACAAACGTTTGATTTCCTGGGTGCCATTATTATTATTATTGCTTTATGGATAGCCCACTGACACAGCAGTCACATTTCCCATGTCCCAAATTAGGAACTTCTGGTGTAAGATTTGTATGGTTTACTCAGGCAGAGAGCAAGATAGATTATTTCAATCCCAAACTGTCTGGAAAATTCCAGGCTGTGTAGCCCTTCCTATGGGCCCACCATTGACAGACACTCTGACTTAACGATGAAACTTACCCAAGTTCCCGTATCTTTAGGGGTATGTGAAGGGAATGGTTCATCCAGCTAACACAATTCTCTTGAGGCCTCTTGTGGTGTGTACGAGCACCAGGGGAAGCCCAGGTGGCAGTGAGGGGGCATCTCAGTTGGAGGGCTGGGCCAGGGAAAGCTGCTGACCGGAAGACGACTGGATATTGAAGGACAAGTGCAAGTCACGAGACGAAGTGAAGGACAGCAGCCCAAGATGAGGCATCCACGTGGGTACACCAGGCATGGACAGTCCTACAGGGCTGAGAGGCTCCCATCCCAGGCTGCCGTCCTCGGTAGGGTCACCAAGTAAAACAGAATTCTCGACACAACGCGGTCAATCAACTACATTTCAATTGAAAAAAAAAAAACCCACGGGGACTTCCCTGGTGGTCCAGTGGTTAAGAATCCATCTGCCAATGCAGGGGACATGGAAGATTCTACATGCCATGGGGCCACTAAGCCCGTGAGCCACAGCTACTGAGCTCGAGTGCCCCAGGGCCCATGCTCCTCACCACTAGAAGAGTTGTGCCACGAGCAGCAACCAAGACCCAGTGCAGCCAAAACATTAATACACAAATAAGTAAAAAATTTTAAACCCACATAATTCTCAACTTTTCATGTTGTGCTTTTTTTTTTTCAGTCAACACTCCTTAAATTATGACACTGAACTCTCATGGGTATGGTCTGCCAAGCAGGTCATTCTGAGACCACATCACCCACCCTAGTCATGTTGGTAAGTCTCAAAGTTGCAGCCTCCCAAGTCCCTGGGATTCTGATACATGGGCAAAACACACCTTTCACCCCGTCTGGAATACTCTCTAGCTGCACAGGACAGAGTGGCAGGTGCCAGCGCTGGAGCAGAGAGTTGGAGACCAATTTCAGAGAGCCTCCTAGGCCATGCCAACAGGTTGCCACATGTCTCATAAGAAAGAACTGTCTGTATGTTATCAAAATGTTCCATTTTCAGCTTGGTGCAAAAAGGACATATTCACGCCTGAATACTCATTGTTGAAAGGGATTTGCCAACCGCACCCCCGCACTCCCTACCCACCCCTGGACGGTGCACAGGGAGGCATCGGTGGACACGTTGTTACTAAAACCCCACAGAAATGGAATAAGGTTGTACGTCACTTCATCAGCTTTCATCTAAACTCACAGAATAGGGTTTCTTGTTCCCTTGACTCTTAAATTTTACCTTTGGCCCCCTTATGTACCTAGGTTGAAATCCCAGATGGAGAGGTCTTGTTCAAGGGCAGAACTCTATTCTCAAGTCTCAGTTCCAAGATAAATACGTCTTTCCTGCCATGCACTTAGCTTCCAGAAACACAGCCGTGAGGAAAAATCTTCATGCACTGCAATGCCAGAGGCGCGATTGAACTTCCAAAGGGGATCGACTGCATCATGTTAGGAAAAGTGTAGAAAAAGAAAAGCGTCTCTAAAAGAAAATCTGAAATACTCCACCACCCAAATTCATCCTAAGGAGAAGGAGGAGGAATGGAGGGGCTTTCATGGGGCAGCACGTTTGTTCTAGGAGGCTGTCTGTTCACACTGTGCTGGGAAGGGAGTGTGTCCAGCCATGTTCAAATCTACTCTTTGTAAATAAGACAACCAACACTCAGGATTCCAGTTACCATCACACCTCCAGGGCAGAAAAGGTACTGAAACATTTAAGAAAAACAAGAATTTACCTGCAATGCAGGAGACCTGAGTTCCAGAAGATCCTCCGGAGAAAAGAATGGCAACCCACTCCAGTATTCTTGCCTGGGAAATCCCATGGACAGAGGAGCCAGGTGGGCTACAGTCCATGGGGTCACAAAGAGTTGGACATAACTGAACGACTTTCATGTAATAATCACACACTAATATTATTCATGTCTTTTGGGGAAAAGTTAAAGGCCAGGACCCTAGAGATAGGTGACTTGTTGCAAATTCTAGTGGAGTCTTTCTGTTCCACAACCTTGGGTAAAGTAACTGACCTCTCTAAGCCTCTTGTTTCCTCAGCTGTAAAACAGAGGTGGTAAGTAGCACCTACCCCTTCTCCAGTGGTCCAGTGGCTAAGACTTGCAATGCAGGGGACCCCGGTACAATCCCTGATCAGGGAGCTAGATCCCATGCAGCTAAGAGTTTGCCAAAACTAAAAGATCCCTTGTGTTGTAGCTAAGACTTGGCACAGCCAAATAAATAAATAAATTTTCAAAGAAAAAACAAAGCAAACTGTGGTAATGGTTGCTGCTAAGTTGCTTCAGTCGTGTCTGACTCTGTGTGACCCCATAGACAGCAGCCCACCAGGCTCCCGTCCCTGGGATTCTCCAGGCAAGAATACTGGAGTGGGTTGCCATTTCCTTCTTCAGTGCATGAAAATGAAGTTGCTCAGTCGTGTCCGACTCTTCACAACCCCATGGACTGTAACCTACCAGGCTCCTTCGTCCATGGGATTTCCCAGGCAAGAGTACTGGAGTGGGGTGCCATTGCCTTCTCCGTGGTAAGGGTTAAGTGAGTCATTCCACAGGAAAATTCAGGACTTATATTGGCAGATACTAAATAGCCAATAAATATTAACACTTATCATGGTTTGATTATTTCCACCAGGAGTCAGAGTCTCGGGTCCTGCCTGGGACATGCCAGTTTGCTTTGCAAAGACATACTTCTGCCCCGTAGCTAAAATTTCTGCCTCTCACCTCAGCTAACACCTTTAAATGCATGTTTCTAAGGGCCTCAGCGAGAGGGTGAGGATGAGTCAGCTACCAAACCTCAAATTAAAGTCAAGGGCAGCCTCTCCATATTTAAAAAGCAGCACTTGTACTATGAAATAATATGGATTCTTAAGGAAGAACCATGCCAGGATCATTCCAAATCCGACTTCAATAAAGATTTGTCAAGCGGAGACACAACATACATCACCATTCAAAATCCCCAAAGTCACACTTTGGGTTTCCCTGTTGGCTCAACGGTAAAGAATCCACGTGCCAATGCAGGAGACAGGGGTTCGATCCATGATCTGGGAAGATCCCACATGCCATGGAGCAACTAAGCCACAACTGTAGAGACCAGGCTTCACAAGCACTGAAGCCCATACACCCTAGAGCCAGGGCTCCATGATAAGAGAAGCAACTGCAATGAGAAGCCTGCATACCCTAACTAGAGAGTAGAGAGTAAGCCCCACTTGCTGCAAATGGAGAAAAGCCCAGACAGCCACAAAGACCCAGCATGGCCAAAAATAAGCAACTAAAAACAAACAAACAAAAAAATATTTTTAAGTCACCCTTTGCTGAAACTTCAAATTGCTAAGGACGAGATTGATACTATCTTTCTAAAAATAGAAATCTCAGGGAAAAAATGAACAAAATTAAAAAAAAAAAAAACAAAAAACACCTTACAAAGGAAAACCCAGCTCCTTCTATACCTGTTCATAGCTGTCCAGGCTTGCTTAACACTGAAGTACTGTTTAAGAAAAAAAATCCAAATCGGGTTTCATGAACTAATCTTCGTGGTTTATAAAAAAGGCAATCATTCAGTTTATTAAATAGTGAGCAGCCGGACTTCCAATTTTAAATGCTGCTGCTCTGAATAATTAACATGGAAGGAAAAGTTGAGACAAATCCTGAACTTTTTCTGGGCTCCCTTGCCCTTGTTTGCTTGCAGTGAGGCTCTATTTAATACCTTCAGCATTTGCTCTTGCCTTGAAGCAATAGACAAGTATGTGCCGCTCTGTTCTAAATATGGGAACAGCGAGTACAAACAGAAGATTGAAGATTGCTTTGAAGCTGATGTTGCCAGTGCAGAGCCTTCCCCAAATGCTGGGAGCAGGCAGCCAGGCCCTGCAGAGGGAGAGCGCTTCCTGCTTTTAACTGTAACATATTAATTCCAGGCGGTATCTGGTTAGACTGAAGGTCAAAAATCTGATTTTGACCTTAGTGCTCATTGGACTCTCATGGGAATCCTGAGAGTGGCTGAATAAGTGCTATAATATAACTAATAATTAATAATGATGATAATGTCCCAAGATTCTTGTTTGAGTGCTTTCTATCTCCCAAACAGATGCTGGGAAAGACTGAAGGCAAAAGGAGAAGGGGGGTGGCAGAGGTTAAGATGGTTAGATAGCTTCACTGACTCAATGGATATGAATTCGAGCAAATTCCAGGAGATAGTGGAGGAGGACAGAGGAGACTGGCGTGCTGCAGTCCACGGGGTCGCAGAGAGACAGACACAACTTAGAGACTGAACAACAACAACGATCTCCCAAAGGTTTCAAATCACTTCACAGACCAATTGTTTCACCTCCTATTGGCCTGTAACCGACTCAGGCATAGAATACTGCCCCATTGTAGAGAAGACAGGGCCACTAAGCCTGTTTAAGCATGAAGAAAGATACCCACTGAAAGTTTAAGTGTAAATTTTAGGTAGGCAGGTTATAATTATCCATTGTAAGTCAGGCCGAGAAATGACGTTTAATACTCTTCTTTTGTGAAAAGCACCCAGGCAGCTTTCTTGACCATAAACAGACCTCAAATCTTCATCTCCTCTAACAAGTTTTCTCAGCCTTGGGACTATTGACATTTGGGACTGGATCATTTTCTGTTGTGGGGTGAGGTGGCATCTTGGGCACTGTAGGGGTTTAGTAGTATCCCTGGCCTTTACCCACAAGATGCCACTGACACATACACACACAGTTGTGACAACTGACTCTGTCTCCCTGCATGCATGTACAGTTGCTCAGTTATGTCCGACTCCTTGCGACTCTTTGGACCATAGCATGCCAGGCTCCTCTGTCCATGGGATTCTCCAGGAAAGAATACTGGAATGGGTTGCCATGCCCTCCTCCAGGGAAATCTTCTCGACCCATGGATCGAACCTGAGTTTCCTGTGTCTCCTGCATCACAGGGGGATTCTTTACCCGCTGAGCCATCGTGGAAGTCAGACATTGCCAAATGTCTCTGGGGGATGAAGTCGCCCTCAGTTAAGAACCACACAGCTCTAAGTCAATACGTTTGCAAGGGAGGATAGAAGCTCCTGAATTATCAGGACCTTCCATTCCCACAGACTGCTTGAAGGATTCCTTGTGGAAAAGACACTCACTTACTTTTAGGATTCAGAGAAACTTGAATTATGAAACAGGACTTTGATTATGAAACAGGGACTTGAAATTAGGTCTCCCATCCCCCTCCAAATTAAAGAAAATACACAACCCTAGACTATCAAATGCACCCTCCCCTGCATAGCAGGGGACCTCGTCCTGGCATGTGATTTCCCCCAAAGGGCTGTCTGTTGTAGGTTATAACAGGATAGTGCTCCAACGTCCAGACATCCACAGCTCCCACCCAGCTCTCAAATCTCCTAGGATCACAGATCCCCTCCCTCCTGGAATCCAGTCTCTGTCAAGCTGCAGAACTGCACCTGCATCCAATCACCTGAAGAAGCTGTGACAACACCAGCCCCCTCTCTGATCATGACCCCTGGCTGGGGCTCCTCATATGCCCCCATGGCACCCACAAAACCTCCTGGGACCTCAGCTCCAGGAGGGCTCTCCTACCGCCTGGTCCACATGCCCTCCACACCCCAGACAGTGTGGACCTCAAAGGGGACCTCAAACCTTCTCATTGTATTGGGTTGGCCAAAGAGTTCTTTGGATTAGGGATTCTATTGTTCAATAAACGCCTTTCCTTCTTACTTAAAACCAAATGATTTTTTTGGCCAACCCAAGAGTCTATATCACGAACCCCCTCCCAGCTCAGGTCTACAAAAATACATTTTATACTTCTTAAACTTTTTATCTTGAACTATTTTTAAACTTACAGAAAATTTGTGAAAATAGTACAGATTCCCATATATCCCTTGCTATGATCTGATTGCTGTGCTCCTACCCCCGCCCCCTCCACCAACTTCATGTGTTGAAACCCTCTGCACAATGTGATGGTATTAGGAGGTGAGGTTTGGGGAGGTGATCAGGTCATGAGGGTGGGGGGGCCTCATGAATGAAATTAGTACCTTATAAAAGAGGCTGGAGAGCTCCCTGGCCCCCAAGACACAACAAAAAGGCAGCATCTGTGAACCAGGAAGCAGGCTATCACCAGATACACAATCTGTCAGCACCATTATTTTGGATTTCCAACCTCCAGAACGGTCAGAAATACATGTCTGTTGTTTACAAGCCAGCCAGAACAGACTGGCTCCCCCTGGAAGAGATCCCCACCCAGCTTCTCCAAGTGTTAACATCTAATTGAACCACACTGCAATTGTCAAAACTGTCACCTACAAAGCCCACTGGGGTCCTGGGGGAAAATAAGATGGAATCTACATAATAAGGCCTAACCTCTTCTTTCATGCTTAATGCAGTTTCACTTGCCTGTGTCCAGCCATTTGCAGAGGGCTCGCACCTGAAGAGCTGCACGAGGGTTCCTAGTGAAGGCCAGCTGCTGTCAGACACCTCTGCTCCTGGCCACGTGCAGAAGCACCCTGAAGGCTACCATGATTCAAGATGGTGGAGGTGGCCTTGAGCAGAGGCTACGGGGCACAGCTGCACATGGGCAAGCCTCCTCAACCCCGACCACCCCTCACCCCCTCTGCTGCTGCTGCTGCTAAGTCGCTGCAGTCGTGTCCGACTCTGTGCGACCCCATGGACTGCAGCCTACCCGGCTCCTCCGTCCCTGGGATTCTCCAGGCAAGAACACTGGAGTGGGTTGCCATTTCCTTCTCCAGTGCATGAAAGTGAAAAGCGAAAGTGAAGTCGCTCAGTCATGTCTGACTCTTAGTGACCCCGTGGACCGCAGCCTACCAGGCTCCTCCGCCCTTGGGATTTTCCAGGCAAGAGTACTGGAGTGGGGTGCCATTGCCTTCTCCGCCACCCCCTCTAGAGACCCTATAAAGCAGCCCCACCCTATAAAGCAGCCCTACCCCATGGCCTGCCGGCAGAGTACATCTTCTAGAGCCCACGTTCCCACCTGCCCGTTCCCTGATCAAAAGATAAAACTCCTTGGCTTCTGAGCGGAACTTGGTGTTGTTCTATTGGCTGGAAAGACCCAGCCAGGACCCTTGGGCCAGGAGGACTCTTGCTGTGGACGGTCTTGAGAGAGAGTAGGTAACAAAACCAGGAAATTAACATCTGTGCAATACTGTTAACTAAACCAAAGGCTCTGGTGGCCCAAACAGTTAAAAAATCCACTTGCAATGCAGAAGACCCAGGTTCCATCCCTGGATGGGAAAGATACCCTGGAGAAGGAAGTGGCAACCCATTCCAGTAGTCTTGCCTAGAGAATTCCATGAACAGAGGAGACTGCTGGCTACAGTCTACAGGGTCTCGAAGAGTCGGATACGACTGAGCGAATAACACAACAACAAAAAGGCCGCAGTTTTCCACTGATGTCCCTTTTCTGTTCCAGGATCCTATGAAGGATCCCCCATGGCATTTAGTTGTTTCTCCTCAGTCCCGGGAGTCTGTGACAGCGCCTCCACCTTCTCTTGGCTTTTAAGATCTTGAGGGATTTGAATAGTATGGGTGAGTTTTTTGTCAAATGTCCCTCAATTTTGGTTTCTCTGATGTTTATTCAGGTTGCCTTGAGGTTATACATTTTTGGCAAGAATGACACAGGAATGATGTTGTGCTGCCACCCCCAAAAACATAAATTTCAAAAAAACATAAATTTCAAACAGAAATTCCACAGAACTATATCTTTGCCATGTTAAATACATGCTGAGATTTTTCTATTATTGTTTGAAATGCTGGTTTCACAACCATATTGCTTCACGGCCATCTAACGGGTCAGAAAACACTGCCCTAGGCCAGCTTATGTTTGAGGCCCTCTCCTCCTCCTGCTGGTTCTTTCTTGAGTATCTTTCCTCTCTGAGACTCAGTGGCACTGCACTGACCAGGTTTTCTTTCTTAGTCTCTGAAGAGCTCTTCCCTGTAAATTTTGGCCTTTTTGCCCCACCCCCACCCCATGTTTACATGGTGGTGATGGGTGTAAACACTGCACATGTTCCATCCGATGATACCTTGCTAGACGTATTTCCTCCGTGAGTTGACCCACTCCTTCCATTCTGGCTCCACACAGGTGACCCCACCTCTGCTCTCCCACCCAGGCTCTGCCTTTCTGCTGCCTCTAGGAATTCCCAGGTGGGTGCCCTGCCCTCCTTTCGACAGGACGAAAATAACATTTATTGGGGGCTCTCCCCTTCTGATCCTCACCAACTGGATCACCTTCCCTCCATCCTATGCCTGTCAGCATTATATCCCATTCCTCCTGTCTTATTTTGGCCACAAGCCTGGCTTTCACAGTCTAGCAACTGGGAATGCCACACGGCTGGTTCCTTTGCTATCCCTGTCCTAATCAGGGCATTCTCAATTTAAGAGAACACCACTTTAGAGAATACCACAATCACCTAGGGGGCTTCTTAAAAACTGATAGCTGGGGCTCACCCCCAGAGACTGTAATTTGGGATGTCTAGGGTGGGCCCTCAGAATGGCGTTTCGAGCGAGTTCCCAGGAGAAGGTGATGCTCCTTTGAGAACCACTGCTCTTACCACCCCAGATAGTAATTCCAGACTCCTGAGTACTTCCGGGACCGGGTGGCAGGCACTATTCCACCTCCCCAAACCGTCCAGGAGCGGCTCATAGTAAGCCAGGGTTT
>NW_011494628.1:855982-856299 GCF_000754665.1 Bison bison bison
CCATCCCCTTGCCTTCCAAGGACTCCAGTCTCCCCTACTCCACGGGGATTCGCTCCGGATCAGCAGCCCCCAAGGCTTTCTTCTTCTCCACCCTGCATGCAGATGTTTCTCCTAGTGCTTGGTGGTAGGAAAGGGGCGATTACAACTCCAAGGTTATTAGTCCTGCGTCTGCCGACTAGACGTGCTGAGGAAGTCCCAGGCTCATAGGAAGCTATTTTTCCTCTGTGCTCACCGCCCTTTGCCTGCTTCTTTTCATTCTGATTTCTAGTACATTCCGTCTTCACCTTGCACACCCTCCCAGACACGCTCAGGCACAT
>NW_011494628.1:856399-861317 GCF_000754665.1 Bison bison bison
CACACACACACACACACACACACAGATACAAGCACTAGTTTACGGCTTTGCCTGCAACTGTTTGCCCAAGAGCCATCTGGTGAGCCTCCGTGAACTTAAACCGAGTGAGACCTCGCCCTGTCTTTCAGGGACTCGCTGAGTCAGGACAGCGGCTCTCGGGTTCTCTGTGCCCAGCCGTCGGTGCGGGGTGAGGGGGTGAGGGGCCCTGGGTGGCGCGAGTGGTTGAGGGGAAGGGGACAGGCAGCGGGTACCTCTGGGCCGCCCTACATGGGCACACACGTCTTTTAAAATCTTTCGGAAGAGATCACGCCGAGCCCTTGGAGGTGGGACCAAGGACAGGATCGCGAAGGGAGGGGGGCCGCAGTGCCGCGCCCGGCCGGCAGGGGTCTCCGTCCCGAGCCTGCTGTGAACTCGCCAAATGGAGGCTCCCGGGGCGGAGCGAGCGCGCCCTCGGCGCTTCCGTCCTCACCTTTGAGACACTTGGTGGCCGCACGGGTCCGGCGGGAGCGGGGCGAGGGGCGGGGGAGGTGGGGGTGGAGGGATGGTGCAGTGACCTTGTCACGTGGGGGAGGACGTGCTTTCCTTGCCTCCCGACCTGCCGGCTCTGGTTCCGGGCTCTTACGGGCCTGACGAGCGAGGCCCAACAACCCAACGCACAGGACTGGGAGCCTGGCAAGCTGCACCCCGGTCTCTCCTCATCTTTCCAGACAGTGGCCGGGACCGGGCTGCTGCCCTGACATCTGTGCCCTTTGGGGAAGTTCTGTTTCCTAACCTGCCTCTTGTGAAAGAGGTCCATTTGTTGGGTAATGACAGCGGCCGAGGTGGCGCAGGTCGGGCCAGGAGCAATCACTTTATTCCTTCATCTAACAAGTGCCCGTTGGTCATCTCCGAGTGCCAGGCACAGTGTCCTGAATGAGCAAGGACTCAGACCCTGTCCTCACTACCCGGAAAGCCAAAGAATTGAGTTTTCAGGAGACCAGATGGACTTCTGGTGCCTATTACTTTAAGCATCCGGACCACGTGGAGGAAGAAATGCCACCCTCGAACCAAAGTGCGCAGTCTGTGCCCCCTTTAGAAGCCGGTTAGTGCAGGCTTGCGTTAACCTTTCGGACCTTTCACTTCATCTAATAGTAAAAAAACAAATAACACCTTGACTGACGGCTGACTTAGGGGCTGGGCCGTGCTAGGTGCTGCGGATACAATGGTGATTAAGATGTATCTGTGCCTGCAACCCACTACACAGCAGCGGGTGGGTAAAGCATAAACAAGAAATGGCCGGCTTGCCTCCTGGTCCAGGGGTTAAGAATCTGCCTTGCAATGCAGGGCACACATGGCCCATCCCTGGTAGGGGAAGATCCCCCATGTCCTGGAGAAACTAAGTCCTCTTGAAACAATTTTTAGCACAGCTAAAAATAATTAAAAATAAATAATTGAAATTAAAAAAAAATTGCAGTGTGGCTGGGACCCTGGTCCACTGGTTATCTGGATGCTACTGATTTATTACATAAGCACAAGAGGACCCAGAAGAGAGAGGCGTTGCGGGGAGAGTCAGACCCACAGACCAACCCCAGTGAGGTGGAGTCCCACAGGAAAGCCACCATCTGGTGCTGATACTCAGGGACACTTCAGTTGTCCTGTATTACAGGACCAAGTAACAAAAGCATCCTAATTCCTGATTCTAAGTTTGCTCTGGCTTCACTCAACTCATTTCCCTTCATTCATTCCCTGGGAAGTTCCTAAGAAACTAGTATTCAGCAACCACATACTTGGCTTCCCTTCTCATGAAACTCATGAACCTGGCTGATGTAGGAAGAGAAAGAAGGTTCACTATTTCTTCTTCTTTTTCTTAGCTGCATCCTGCAGTTTGTAGGATCTTAGCTCCCCTACCAGGGATTGAACCCAGGCTCTCAGCATTAAGAGCTGTGGAGTCCTAACCACTGGACTACCAGGGAATTCTCAAGGTTCACTCTTAATATAGCTTTTATATAGCTCAGTTTTGGCTGTTGTTTTCCTGTGCTGAAATTATCTTTGGGCTCTCTTGTTCGCCTTTTGAGATATGTTTTAAAAATCCAGACTTCCAGGAAAGACTCTCTTTTTCTACATATTAGGTTAACAGAACACTCGCTGTGGGGTTCCAACCTCCAATGTTTCTAGGCAGCAGAAATCTCATCACACAGCCAGAGAAACAGTCACAAATTCCCATGACACACTTTCGGGCTGTATCTCTGCTCTTGGCCTGCTTCAGGGCTGTGGGAGGAAAGGCAGCGCTCCGGAGATCAGCCGGGAGTCACTTGGAATCCCTCCACACTGATATTTTGTGCCTTCTCCCCTTGAGTGAGAAACACAGAGTACAAGCACTGTTATATGTTTTTCTGTTTGATTTTATAAAAATACATAGACCTCTATGTTCCCTGTTCTCTGAGCGCTGCGTTAATATTCAACATTTAGTGCTGTAAAAAACGAAAATTTTGATTCGTTAAAGGAGCATACCAGAGCCTTGTTTACTCTTTTGTCTGTCTGTTCATACCAGGATAATTCCTGACTGACTACTTAAAGTGCCTGAGCAGTTACAAAGGGATCATTCATTTCCTTTCTCAGCTGTTGAGTGCTAAAATCATTCACCTTAAAACAGATGCCATGACTTATCTAGAAAGATACTCAGGAAGTAACATTTATGATGACAAGGGTGGTAAGCACATCGGACACGTGAATAAGAGAAATTAGGTACGTTTTGCTCATTCTTAGGATGGCCTCAGAGAACGACACACATTTCCCACATCAAAGCCCTCTCCTCGAAATCCCATGTATTCCCTTCCACGTTTCAGAAAATGAGCATCGTTCTACAAATCGAATCCCATTATCACCTGTGACACCTGTAACACGGAGAAGGTGTTCATATAGAAAAAGCTATTTCAGTAGACTGAATTCAAAGTTGTTTTCAATGACAGGCTGACCTGTGACCACCTCACAAAATTTTGGAGTGGAAACCAAGTCTTCAGTATCAGCGAATGCAACTTCCAGACAATATCCCTGGCAAGTGGCCTCCAAGTGTGAGGAGGTGGCAGCACGCTTCCAGAGGCAAAGTCTTTGGCAACAGTTCTTCCCTGGAGCCCGAGATTCCGGAAGCTCCTCTCCTCTGCGCCCACTCACCTCTCCAGCCCGGCCACATGCGAAAAGCCTCACCAACGAAGTAGCTCCTTCAGTGTCTGAGTAGCTCTCAGAGGCTCTTCTCTTTCAGGTTTACAGTGCGTGCTCAGTCGCTCAGGTTTCCATTAAAGCCTTGCTTTCTTCATTGCACCTGTGCTTAGTCGCTCAGTCGTGTCCAGCCCTTTTCAACCACGTGGACTGTAGCTCTCCAGACTCCTCTGTCCACGGGATTTTTTCAGCCAGGAATACTGAGGTGGGTTGTCATTTCCTTCTTCAGGGGATCTTCCCAACCCAGGGATTGAACCTGTGTCTCCTGTGTCTCCTGCATTGGCAGGCAGATTCTTTCCCCTCTGAGCCATCTGGGAAACCCTTTTATTCACTGAGTCTGTTACAGATTGCTCATTGAGGTTTATCAGGACAGAGAGATGAAATTGGGAACCAGACAAGTCCCTAGCCCTCCTGGGACTTGTCTTCTACTGAGGAAGACAAGATACACGGTTAAACAAGTGAATGCATAATATTGTGGCAGGTAACAATAAAAGCCCTGATGGCAAAGCAAGTTCCAAGACCGGGGAAGGGGAGAGCTTCTTTAGGTTGGGAGGCAAGGGAGCCCTGATGAGGAGGTGAATTTGACACAGGCCTGACTGACCTGAGGGGATGAGGCCTGTGAATGGGGGAGGGGAGGGGAGTGAGCAAAGGCCCTGCGATGATAAACGTGTGGTATGTGAGGAGTAGCAAGGGGTCGGAGAGGCTGAAGTGCAGTCAGGGGCGAAGGGTAGGAAGTGAGGTCTGAGGGGTAGCCAGGAGTTCTGTGGTCTTGAAAGGGCCTCGTTCTGCAGGATTGAGAGCAGGGATGTGATCTGATTTCAAGCCCTCACCCATCTTAGTTGCTGCCCTCTCTTTTTCTGGTTGGTCACAGTCTCTGTCAGAGGCAGTAACCCAGACTTGTCTCCAATGTTCCAGGTGAAGCCTGACTTGAAGAGTAGAGCAGGGCCAACCCTCTTTAATTCTGGACATAATATTCCTCTTAATACCATCTAAGACCTCTCAGATTGCATTTTAGGAAGCCATTTATTGAATTTGCTATTTTCTTTGCACCTTCCACTCTTTTTTTTCCTGCATACTGCACTTTTTTTTAAATTTTATTTTATTTTTAAACTTTACAATATTGTATTAGTTTTGCCAAATATCAAAATGAATCCGCCACAGGTATACCTGTGTTCCCCATCCTGAACCCTCCTCCCTCCTCCCTCCACATACCCTCCCTCTGGGTCATCCCAGTGCACCAGCCCCAAGCATCCAGTATCGTGCATCGAACCTGGACTGGCGACTCGTTTCATACATGATATTGTACATGTTTCAATGCCATTCTCCCAGATCTCCCCACCCTCTCCCTCTCCCACAGAGTCCATAAGACTGTTCTATACATCAGTGTCTCTTTTGCTGTCTCGTACACAGGGTTATTGTTACCATCTTTCTAAATTCCATATATATGCGTTAGTATACTGTATTGGTGTTTTTCTTTCTGGCTTACTTCACTCTGTATAATAGGCTCCAGTTTCATCCACCTCATTAGAACTGATTCAAATGTATTCTTTTTAATGGCTGAGTAATACTCCATTGTGTATATGTACCACTGCTTTCTTATCCATTCATCTGCTGATGGACATCTAGGTTGCTTCCATGTCCTGGCTATTATAAACAGTGCTGCGATGAACATTGGGGTACACGTGTCTCTTTCAATTCTGGTTTCCTCAGTGTGTATGCCTGT
>NW_011494628.1:861417-861889 GCF_000754665.1 Bison bison bison
TCTGTATGTCTTCTTTGGAGAAATGTCTATTTAGTTCTTTTGCCCATTTTTTGATTGGGTCATTTTTTTCTGGAGTTGAGCTGTAGGAGTTGCTTGTATATTTTTGAGATTAGTTGTTTGTCAGTTGCTTCATTTGCTATTATTTTCTCCCATTCTGAAGACTGTCTTTTCACCTTGCTTATAGTTTCCTTTGTTGTGCAGAAGCTTTTAAGTTTAATTAGGTCCCATTTGTTTATTTTTGCTTTTATTTCCAATATTCTGGGAGGTGGGTCATAGAGGATCCTGCTGTGATGTATAGAGGACTCTTACCAGACACTTCATTGCACTCCATACTGCACTCTTAAAGCACACGCCCCATCTGAGTATCTTCCTTATTCTCACCCTCATCCACCTAGGCCCAATACCTTCCAACATCATGGAGCTTCAGGGAACATCCTAGAACCCAAGTGGTAGCCTACTCAGAACACTGTCT
>NW_011494628.1:861989-862694 GCF_000754665.1 Bison bison bison
CATTCTGACTGGCGTGAAATGGTACCTCATAGTGGTTTTGATTTGCATTTCTCTGATAATGAGTGATGTTGAGCATCTTTTCATGTGTTTGTTAGCCATCTGTATGTCTTCTTTGGAGAAATGTCTATTTAGTTCTTTTGCCCATTTTTTGATTGGGTCATTTTTTTCTGGAGTTGAGCTGTAGGAGTTGCTTGTATATTTTTGAGATTAGTTGTTTGTCAGTTGCTTCATTTGCTATTATTTTCTCCCATTCTGAAGACTGTCTTTTCACCTTGCTTATAGTTTCCTTTGTTGTGCAGAAGCTTTTAAGTTTAATTAGGTCCCATTTGTTTATTTTTGCTTTTATTTCCAATATTCTGGGAGGTGGGTCATAGAGGATCCTGCTGTGATGTATAGTCGGAGAGTGTTTTGCCTATGTTCTCCTCTAGGAGTTTTATAGTTTCTGGTCGTACATTTAGATCTTTAATCCATTTTGAGTTTATTTTTGTGTATGGTGTTAGAAAGTGTTCTAGTTTCATTCTTTTACAAGTGGTTGACCAATTTTCCCAGCACCACTTGTTAACGAGATTGTCTTTAATCCATTGTATATTCTGGCCTCCTTTGTCAAAGATAAGGTGTCCATATGTGCGTGGATTTATCTCTGGGCTTTCTATTTTGTTCCATTGATCAATATTTCTGTCTTTATGCCAGTACCATACTGTCTTG
>NW_011494628.1:862794-866729 GCF_000754665.1 Bison bison bison
ACTAAATTCTATCTTCTAAGACTTTAAAACATATTTTTGGACCCTAAAGAGATAGCATCTTAATGTATAAGCTGTCCTTTCCAGATTTCTTCAGGACGTCAGTTATAAGAAGACTATATTGCAGGAGGCTGAGACAGAGCCCTGTGCAAGTCAATAGAGACCTCTGTCAGAGTTGGAATGTATCCATTACCAAGACTTTTTGGGAAGTGATTGTTCAACCAGCTGCAAATCAGTCTAATTGGCCCTCTATCTACCCTACATCTCTTCATTACTCAACAAGGACACTAAAAGATTCTTGTCTAAGATACTGAGATGTACACACACCCACCACCTGACCTTCCAACCCAACCCTGATGTAAAACAAAGAAATGAAGTCCTATGTACACCTCACATTTGGCACACATTGGCATCTCTCTTTTGCCAACTCTGCACTTTTCCTCCTGGCCTGAGGCTCCCCTAACATCAGACATGGCCATACCTAGAAGCTTGCTTCCTTCTTTGTTACTGTAATTGTACAATGTAGTTTTGTCTTCCTAAATGCATTATACAAGCACTGAAAAGTTGTGCTAACTTGAATCATGTTTTAAGTATCAGTTCAGTTCAGTCGCTCAGTCGTGTCCAACTCTTTGCGACCCCATGAACCGCAGCACGCCAGGCCTCCCTGTCCATCACCAACTGCTGGAGTCTACCCAAACCCATGTCCGTTGAGTTGGTGATGCCATCCAACCATCTCATCTTCTGTCGTCACCTTCTCCTCCTGCCTCAATCTTTCCCAGCATCAGGGTCTTTTCCAATGAGTCAGCTCTTCGCATTAGGTGGCCAAAGTATTGGAATTTCAGCTTCAACATCAGTCCTTCCAATGAACACCCAGGACTGATCTCCTTTAGGATGGACTGGTTGGATCTCCTTGCAGTCCAAGTGACCCACAAGAGTCTTATCCAGCACCACAGTTCAAAAGCATCAATTCTTTGGCGCTCAGCTTTCTTCACAGTCCAACTCTCACATCCATACATGACTATTGGAAAAACCATAGCCTTGACTAGACGGATCTTTGTTGGCAAAGTAATGTCTCTGCTTTTTAATATGCTGTTTAGGTTGGTCATAACTTTCCTTCCAAGGAGTAAGCGTCTTTTAATTTCATGGCTGCAATCACCATCTGCAGTGATTTTGGAGCCCAGAAAAATAAAGCTGGCCACTGTTTCCACTGTTTCCCCATCTATTTGCCATGAAGTGATGGGACCGGATGCCATGATCTTACTTTTCTGAATGTTGAGCTTTAAGCCAACTTTTTCACTCTCTACTTTCACTTTCATCAAGAGGCTCTTCAGTTCTTCACTTTCTGCCATAAGGGTGGTGTCATCTGCATATCTGAGGTTATTGCTTTTTCTCCTGGCAATCTTGATTCCAGCTTGTGCTTCCTCCAGCCCAGCATTTCTCATGATGTACTCTGCATATAAGTTAAATAAGCAGGGTGCCAATATACAGCCTTGACATATACAGTAAACTTTTCATTCCATCAACTAAAAAAAAAGTTAGTTGCTCAGTCGTGTCTGACTCTTTGCAACCCCATGGACTGTAGCCCACCAGGCTCCTCCAGGAATACTGGAGTGGGTACCTATTCCCTTCTCCAGGGGATCTTCCCAACCCAGGGACTGAACCCAGGTCTCCTGCATTACAGGTAGACTCTTTACTATCTGAGCCACCAGGGAAGCCCAATCAATAGAGGTATTGATCATTTCCTTGAAAAATTGATCATTTCCAAATTGAAAACTCTTTTTGAAATACAAGTATAAAAACAAAAGAAACAAACAAAAAAAATGAAATACAAGTCTAATACTAATTTAGATTTTTGTTTACCTATACTCAATTTGCTCAAAATGTATAATATCTTCAAACACAATAATAACAGGCCAAAGCTGCTGTAACTTAAAACACATGATGTGATTCAATATCTGGCATGTGATGTCCTCCTGCCAGGAAATTCTTTAACCTCAGATATTCAGACTCAGTAAAATAAATAGTATTTTTTTAAATTGGTAGTTCAGTGAAAATAGACAAAAGCAGTTTCCACCTTGTTTGACATTGATCCTGAATTATTTTCAAGTCATCACTGTGCCCCCTTTTCAAACTAGATCACAAATCTTTTATATTTCTTTTATATTTATTGTTTAAAAGTCTGATTTATTTATTTAAAATAAAAGTTAACTTTTAAAAACAAGCAACACT
The DNA here is from genome assembly GCF_000754665.1 of Bison bison bison. Lineage (NCBI taxonomy): Eukaryota > Metazoa > Chordata > Mammalia > Artiodactyla > Bovidae > Bison > Bison bison. The sequence continues at coordinate 865,021 of NW_011494628.1, forward strand.
CCTTTAAATATTCACATACTTCTTTTCCAAACAATAAATCAAAAATATAATTCCCTAAACTTCCAGACTTTGATTATAAACTTAAACATATCAAAATGTACATTAAAAGCATATCAGATTTTCTTGGTAGCTCTCTGCAGTAAGCTGAATGATGACCACCTAAAGATATCCGGTCCTAATTCCTAAATCTTAATAAATGTTACTTTTTAAGGAGCAATGGCCTTTGTTGGTGTGATTACAGATCTCTCTTTTTTTAAAAAAAAAACAAAGGCCTTTTAGTCCCTTTAATTGGCTATATCTAATCTTTTTTATTTTAACTTTATTTTTTTTAATTATGAAAGTATGATAAAAATCACAGGAGACTTGGAAAATACAGAACAAGGTTACATACAGTTCTACTATATATTACAATTATTTTTTTAAGTAGATAAGATTTTTAGTTGGAATTTCAATATCAAACTCCCCAAAATTAACAGAATGAATATACAGAGAAGTAGGCAGATATACTAGACCTGAAACGCAATATGAACCAGTTCAACATAATTAAGATTTACACATTTTCACAGAACAGTAGGATACAATCAGGGACATAAAGCAATGTGCAAAAGTTTCATGGTCTAAAGGTATTGAAATCCAGAATCTGTTCTCTTATCACCGTGGAATTGTTAGAAATCACTATCAAAAGATATTTGAAAATAACCCACATATTTTCAAATGACATTTACCAAGAAAGATCTTTGACTTAGCCATCAAAAACTTCAATAAAGTCAGACTGCAAAAAACACATAGGGTGACTGCCGAGAAGAAAGCCTTTAAGTGAGAAATTAGTATCAAAATGAGAAATTAATAGTAAAGATACTTTAAACAAAATCCTATGTATCTAGAAATTAAATGTCCACTTTTAAACGATGGGTGTTAGATCACAAATCTTGAGGAGGGCAGAGGTCACGCTAGTCTAACCTCTTACACCATCACAGAGTCCAGCACAACGCCTGGAACATATATAATAGGGGCTCAATACATGTTTCCTGAACAGAAAAAATGAGCAATAACCCAAAGTTTGTGTACAAAAATAGTAGTCATTCACAGTTTTGCCCAGAATCAAATAGACATGCCCAATGCCTTCTAAAAGAGAAATTTGGGGGCAAAAAATGACCATCTCAGATAGATAAATAAGAGCAATAATCTCAAAGTGCATGTGTGCTAGGTTGCTTCAGTTGTATCCTACTCTTTGTAACCCTATGGACTGTAGCCCACCAGATTCCTCTGACCATGGGATTCGCCAAAGAATACTGGAGTGGGCTGCCATGCCCTCCTCCAGGGGATCGTCCCAACACAGGGATCAAACCTGAGTCTCTTATGTCTCCTGAATTGGCAGGTGGGTTCTTTACCACTAGCACCACCATTTTGGTCTCAGTACACCTTTACACTATTAAAAATTATCAAGAACCCCAGAACTTTTGCTTATACAGGACACACCCATCAATATTTTGGGCTTCCCCGGTGGCACTATTGATGATAGGGAATTTGTCACTCAAGAATTTAGGCAAATTCAGCCTCTAGAGTAACCCCAACTCGCACCTACACTGACCACTTTTCTATCAGTTCAGTTCAGTTCAGTTCAGTCGCTCAGTCGTGTCCGACTCTTTGCAACCCCATGAACTGCAGCACACCAGGCCTCCCTGTCCATCACCAACTCCCGAAGTTCA
>NW_011494628.1:866829-871813 GCF_000754665.1 Bison bison bison
CGAAGTTCACCCAAACTCATGTCCATCGAGTCAGTGATGCCATCCAGCCATCTCATCCTCTGTCGTCCCCTTCTCCTCCTGCCCCCAATCCCTCCCAGCATCAGAGTCTTTTCCAATGAGTCAACTCTTCGCATGAGGTGGCCAAAGTACTGGAGTTTCAGCTTTAGCATCATCTTTCTATAAGAACATCTAATTGGAACGATTCCTAGGAAAGTCACCTTGGGAAGTGACTTTTCACTGCACTTCATTCTACTCTTTGGGACCCTCAGCCTGCTCACGGGCCTACCTGTGGCCACCTAGCTTGGATCAGGTTGTGTACCTGGTCCAGGCTGGGCCAATCGCATCCTCCCTTCTGAGAATTTGGTACTGGGCTGAGAACAACCAGTTGCTTGGCTACTAATCTCTGTAGGAGATATTAGTGGTCATAATAGTGGTCATCATAGAGGGATCATCTCCCTCCCGGCCCAGCTGCCCACCAAGAGGAAGAAACAAAGTCGACTGCAGAGAGAGAAGAGACAGGCATCAGGGACAAAGCTGGAGAGGGGTCCTGCCTGGCTGGGTGGCAGCCACCTGTCCTGGGCCTCAATGAGACATGGCTTTATCTATGTACTTCCCTTCCCGCTTCAGCCAGTTTAGGTTGGTGACTTGCAACCCAAAGGTCTTAACTGAGGCAAAGACAGAGCCAGAAGCATCCATGGGTCTTTCTTGATAGCCAGGTGCCTTAAAGGATTCTGGAGAGCTCTGCAGGCCCTAGGTACACATTTACTCTCTGAAGACTGGACCGGACAAAAACATCTTTCCAATCCAAGGCCAACGAGATTAGGAAATAGCATTTCCTAAAGCTTTCCAGCCCCCGAGGGCAAATGTACAGATGACTGCAGTTGGCAATTGATTCTGTGGGTTAGTATTTGCTGAGGGCACACACCCAGGGACTTGAGCGACAGAAATCCCCAGGTTCCAGGCAGGAGGCTGACCCATTAAGCTTCCAACCACTGGCCTGTCCTCCCTCCTCTTAAGTCGGCACTCACCGGAGCCCCAGCCCACCATGACCGGTAGGATGACCCGCTTTTAAAAGTGCCAATTTTTAGCAGCTGGAAACAATGAACATAGAGGGAGGTGAAGATGCCAGAGGATGGATTTCTCTCTGTGCGTGCATGCTAAGTCACTTCAGTCGTTTCTGACTCTCTGTGGCCCCATGGAATACAGCCCGCCAGGCTCCTCTGTTCATGGGATTTTCCAGTCAAGAATACTGGAGTGGTTGCCATTTTCTCCTCCTGGGGATTGTCCCAACCCAGTGATCGAACCCACGACTCCCACATCTCCTGCATTGCAGGAGCCTCTTCACAGCAAGGCCTCCAAGGATTTCTCTTTACCTATTTTCAAAAGATGCTCTAGGACCAGGGACCCATTCCAAGGATGTAACGCGACAGCCATGCAAAGCTGGTGGAGCTGGAGCGGCTGTGTGACAGTCAGTCCACACAACTCCCTGGGCCTCGGTTTTTACAGCTGCAGAATGAGGAGGTAGATGTAGACTGTATTTAATATCCTTTTCATCCTCAACTTTCTACAATCTTTGTGCGCTGGAGAGATTTACACAGAACTTCATCTTGTTTTTATTACTCGTAGTTCATCTTCCTCTGACAGAGCCAGCGGCAGCCTGTGCAGAAGTAAGTGGCTCTCTCTTCCAGGATGATTTAAGAGGCGTTGACAACCGCAAGCACCTTCCTCACGTTCTGTCACAGCCCAGGCCCAAAGCTTGCCCATCCCAGAGCCAGCCCTGGGGTCTGAGCACGGTCTGACAATTGTTGTCCAGTCACTCAGTTGTGTCCAACTCTTTGCGATCCCATTGACTGCAGCATGCCCGGCTTCCCTGTCCTTCACCATCTCCGGGAGCCTACTCAAACTCATGTCCTTTGAGTCGGTGATGCCATCCAACCATTTCATCCTCTGTTGTCCCCTTCTCCTCCTGCCATCAATCTTTCCCAGCATCAGGGTCTTTTCCAATGAGTCGGGTCTTTTCCAATGAGTTGGCTCTTTGCATCAGGTGGCCAAAGTATTGGAGCTTTGGCTTTAGCATCAGTCCTTCCAAGGAATATTCAGGGGTGATTTCCTTTAGGATTGACTGGTTTGATCTCAAGAGTCTTCTCCAACACTACAGTTCAAAAGCATCAATTCTTCGGTGCTCGACTTTCTTTATGGTCCAACTCTCACATCTATACATGACTACTGGAAAAACCATAGCTTTGACTAGAAGGACCTTTGTTGACAAAGTAATGTCTCTGCTTTTTAACACGCTGTGTAGGGTAGTTACAGCTTTTCTTCCAAGGAGCAAGTGTCTTTTAATGGGATCTGTTGATGGTCCCCATCAAAAGGCAGATACCTACATTCCACATTGTTTCTCAGGGAGCGTATTAGCCTGGACTCCCCTCTGGATTCCCTAGAAACGGTACTGAGAGTGGGATTCGGCAGAGGTGCCGTGGCCAGAAGGGTCTGGAGCCCAGAGCACGGTGGTTGCAAACCCGCCTGGGCGGTCGAGTATGTAGGTAGCGAAGGCTCCAAGGCTAGATGAGGAAGCAGCTCTGAGTCAACTGCACTGGCCCCTGGCTGAGACAGGAGAGTGGTCAGGTCTCTTCTCCTCTTCAGGGTGCCCAGCGGGAAGTAAAAGAGTCTCCGATCACCCTCCACAGGCCCTTCCTCCAGTCAGGGAACGCCTGCCCTTATGCCCCCAGAGATCATCCTGACAACAAGACGAGGGAAGGTGGCCACCCTGGAGACAGTGGCCTGATTCTGCTGTGGCACAGTTGCCCAGAACCACAGGTGCCCCTTGCATTGCAGGGGTTCATGGCTGCTGCCCGCTGGCCCGGTGGCACCGGCTTCCTTCCTTTCCTGGCTGTCTGCCTAAGAAGACACAGCTCACTATGGCACCCACCCACTCCAAAGACAAGGCTTGGGGAGAACGTCGCTGGCAGTCCAGTGGCTAAGACTCTGCGCTAACAATGCAGGAGTCCAGGTTCCATCCCTGGTCAGGGAACTAACTAGATCCTGCAAGCTGCAACTAAGAGTTCACATGCCTTAACTACAACCCGGCACAGTCAAATAAATAAATACACAAAAATAAATTAAAGAAAAAAAAAGGGCTTATGTGTCAGGTTGTACTAATCCCCATTTCTGGTGGCTTCCGCTCTTAAACCATAAAAAAGGAGAAAGGATAACCAGGAAGAGAACTTCTTAGTGCTCCTGTGGGGGGATTTATTTATCAATATGGGAGCTGTATGAAGTTTAGGAATAAATGAGCCATCAGATAGCACCCTGAGGTATTATTCTTCGACACAGCATCTTAAACACGGATTCCCCTGCACTGTATTGGAACAGATGTCACACATTACATTAGAGAACCAAGCTTCCCACAGACTTTCTTAGAAGGCTAGGCTTGTCAAATCTTTATCTCATTTGTGGGTGAGGATTAGGGTGTGTTCTGCTAATTTATGTGTGTGTAGATATTAAGTAGAAGTAAAAACAGCAACGGAAGCAAAAACCATCCTTAGCAGTGTCTTGAAATTTTCTGAAAAGAAACTGTGGAAGAGCCTGAGAGAACCAGATGTGTTTTATATTTCCTGGGGATAAACAGGAAAGGAACACACGTGTATGGAGGACCACAAGCATTCCATCACCACCTTTCTCCTTAGTCTCCAGAGCAAACATCTTGAAAAGTACCCAAAGGGCCAAAATTCCAGTTATTCCCAGGGGTTTTCCATGGTCCAGCAGAAGTTTCTGGGTATGTTGCATGAGTCCCATTAAACCTTCAAGTTTAACTCACCTTGGCTGGTTTCCCGCTACTGTAGATTTCCTTTGCAAGAGAACGGGAACTGGGGGGATTGAAGAACTCTTACTGGGTAGTCTAGCAATTCTGCACCGGGAAACCAGCCAGCCTGGGGCCTAGGGAATTTCCCTAATGAACCCCTGGGAGACTTGGGTTAACTGCAGGCAGGCATAGCTCCTCCAGCACTCAAGTCTGGAGAGAGTCTAGGAATCCAGAGACTCCTGCTAATGAAAGGTCTGCTCAACATCCTGGGGCTAAAGATGAACCGATTACCTCCACTGTGAAATAGGAATCTGCAAAGAATTCTGAGCACATACCTACCTGCAAATCTACCTGCCTGTCCTGCAAACAAGGTGTGCTAAAGCCGAACCTTTTGTCCGAACCAGCTAGGTCACAGTAGAATATGGGTTAGGAGTCACAGACATCTAGGTTTGAACCCTGGGTGGGCTACCAAGAGCTCTGTGACAGAGCCCAAGACACTCAGCCTGTCCCCTGCCTCAATGTCCTCGTGTGCAAATGGGAATAAAACAGACTCACACGATCTGGAGCTACTGAGTCTTAAGAAGTGGGAAACGAGTACGTGTGGCCTCATTTCTGCAGGCAGAAATACCACACACTTCTTTCCCTGGGGTTTCGAGGTCCGGGCCACCTGGTCGGTACACCGACCGGCCCCTGCAGCGCAATTCCGCCCTAAATTAGGACCCTCCATCCCCGGCCCACCGCACCAACTTGCTCCCCGCTCTCTCTTGCCTCCCTCTCTCTCCCATCTGGCGCTCTCACAACACTTTCTAAAACAGAAAGTACTACCGCCCTTTAATCCGTGCTCAACGTCAAGGGCAGAATCGTCACGAAAGTGAGCAGCCCGGCTTTCCGGGCGCGGACGGGCAGGGCTAGAGGCCGGTCCCGGGCAGCTGGCAGGGCCAGCCCCCTTTCCCCAGCCGAGTTCCAGATTCGGAGCCTGGGGACCACACTCTGCCCGAGCGTGTGTGCTACGGCCGACACCCGGGAGCCGCCCGCAGCCCTAGGGGGCCGGGGGCGCGGAGATCGGGGAGGAGGGGTGGGAAAGAAGATGGGGAGGGAGGAGGTGGAGGAAGGAGGAGGCGGGAGGTGAGAGGAGGAGGGGAGGGGAAGAGGCAAGGAAGTTGGAGAAAGGGAGGTCGGGGT
>NW_011494628.1:872026-872350 GCF_000754665.1 Bison bison bison
AGACGCTTGCGGGGGGAGAGGAGGGGGAGAGAGGGAGGAGGGTGGGGGAGAGAGGGAGGAGGGTGGGGGAGAGAGGGAGGAGGGTGGGGGAGGAGCGCGGGGGAGGAAGGAGGAAGTCGAGTCAGAGGAGGGAGAGGGCGCGGACCCTTCCCCGGCGAAGCCGGAGGACGGGTGTATGTGGATCGCGAGCGCTGCTCTGGGACAGCGGACCCACTTTGGAAGAGTAGAGAAGGACGGCGGGGCTTTCCTGGAAGAAGCAAAAACAAAACAAAAAAGCAAAAAGCAACCACCACCAAACCAAGCGCAGGCCGCCCCGTCCCACCC
>NW_011494628.1:872450-889435 GCF_000754665.1 Bison bison bison
CACCCCGCCCGGGCCTCGGCGGCAGCAGCACCGGCGGCGGCGACGGGGACATCGGGGAGCGGGGACCGTGGCCCTCGGGGCACGAGGGGCGCTCCCCGGGGCCCGCGGCCTCACAGTCCGGGAACTGGGCTCCGTCAGACTTCCGGGAGGCAGGAGGCCGCTCTTCTCCAAAATCCACCAGATTCCTCTGATGCGCTTTTCTTAACAGTGGAAAACTACAAAAAAAAAAAAAAAAAAAGTCATGAAAATAAGTGAGAATAGAACCCGCCGGCTTCACTTCCATGGCGGCGTTCTGTTGAGTCTTGAAATTCGGAGTCTTTGCGGGTGAGCCGTGTGAGCGCCTTTCTGATCCATCCACGCTGATCCGTGTGCGTCTCTGCTGTGTTTAACAGTGGGTGATGGTGACGTGGTGACATCGTGTGAAGTTGATTTGGTGATGATTTCTGCTTCGGGCCGGTTACCTTGCTTCACTTGATAACACGACGTAAACGCATACACGTTGCAAACACGTTGCAAAAAGCAAAGCACAGAAGGAGTATATCCTTTTAACTCTGGCTTAAAATAGATGAGATGCCCTAAGGCGCTGCCAGCACTGAAAGAATGAAGGGTTAAAAGCAACAATTATGCATTGGTTCCTTCATAGTCATTCTTCATAAGTTAACATTGTAAATCATTAAATGAAAGGGACGAAAACCCTATTCGTTGTTATAAATTTACAGTTTTAGAAAGTGTGTCATTACATCATGTGCGCTGAATCACATTATCAGGTCTGTATGTGAGAATTTCTGCTCTGAAATAGAGCAGCTTTAATGCTTAAGTGCCAAGAAGTGCTTCTTAGGAAATTTCCAAATGCAATCAATTAATACAAAACAGATGCAGTAGGGGGTGCTTACTAAAACTGAAGGCTCTTCTCCCAAAGAATGCACCCCATTTTTCCTTTCAAATAAGCTGGAAGTCATTCATTTTCAACTGGCCAATGAGGTTTGACGATCACTCTAAAATCAAAATGGGACATCTTTTCCATGGTAGGTTAATAGAAAGGCCCAATTCAGGTTACAAAAATGTCTTTGGGCCAGGTCTCATGCACCTGCATAAAATCAAAGACGCAGTGATGTGTGCTTTATCACATTGAACAGCAGCACTGATAGGATGGATGTTCATGGAAACAGGATGCCCAGACAGAGGTTTCACTGAACCACATCCTAGCTAATGCTTGCAGAGAAGTCCCTGGGAGGTAGGTTGTAGGCTGGTGCTCCATTCTCCACTCCTCGTTTTCCAGGCCTGTTTGTTTGCCCTTTGAAGTGTGTTTTAAACTTTTGAATTCGTTATCTGTATTAAAAATCAGGATATTTCACAGGGAAAGCTGGACTTTTGGCTTCTCTTTGAAATCTGAGAAGACCTGGAGCAGAGTGGCAGTGTCAGAAGTGACCGTTCGCGTGCCCACGAGCACACACACACACACACACACACACCACTGTTGTCCTCTTAAGATACTTGTTTGTCCTGTACCCTGAGTTTTCTGATCCCGGACAAACTACTTCCATCTATTGTTCAGCCGTTTTACAAGGATCATTAAAGTCATAGGTGGTTTCGACACTCTCTGTCTAGATCTAATGTATGTATAAAACCTCAAATCTTGACTTCCAGAAATTCATCTTGACAGATTCAGCAAATCAGAAACTGAATAAAGACAGACACAACGGAATGTCCTGACTCCTCCATGGGGCATTTCCCCCAAATGCAGCAAGACATAGGGGAGCATGTGGTCTCAGCAATTAAACTATGTACCTGCTAGGCAATGTTAGGCAAGTTATTTACTATCCTAACCAGCACAAGTTATTTACTATCCTTACTTCCCTGGTGGCTCAGATGGTAAAGAATCTGTCTGCAGTGCAGGAGACCCAGATTCAATCCCTTTGTCAGGAAGATCCCCTGGAGAAGGGCATGGCTACCCACTCTAGTATTCTTGCCTGGAGAATCCCATCCATGGAGAGGGGGCTTGGGGGCTACAGTCCATGGTCTAAAAGAGTCGGACACAACTGAGCAACTAACACACCAGCACGATTCTGTAAAGCAATTATACTGCAATTAAAAATAAGCAAATTTAAAATTTAAAACATACTAAAACTACCCCTTTGAATTATTGAATATTGAGTTATTATATGTGAAAGAATTTTGAACAGCTCCTGGTCCATAGGAACCACCCCAAATATTAATTTCTCCTGCCCTTGGGATTTCAGTTACTAACACAGGTTCTTGAGAGAGAATTATTACTAGATTCTACTTTAGTAGAATTCAGCCTTTGGTACCTGCAGGAGATTTATCTGGAAACTTGCTTATAATGCTAGTTTCAGGGTCCTGCTCCTAAGATTTTTATATAGGAAGTCTCAAATAGGGCCCTGGGGTTTCACATATTAACATTTAATTCTGGGACACAAGTTCTCAGCCCTCAGTCTGACAGTCCCTGTCCTGGACTTGCCTTTGGCTTTCGAGGGAGAGAGGTGGGAATGGAGGCCTGGGCCTAGTCCCAGGCTGTCTCAGCCAGCCTGCTGGTCCTGCAGCTAGGCTGGAGCCCTCCCTGGATCCCTCTTGCCAGCTTCTGGACTCCCAGGCATTTACTGAGAAGCTGCTGGAAGCATCCTGAGCTGGCACCAAGCATGCAAGACAAATTAAGTGGTTCCTGTCCATGGGAAGCCCAGGGCACTAAATTCCAAGGTCAGGCCTGGCATTTGGGTCCCAGTTTCTGCCTCTCACTGGTGGCTCAGCCAGTGAAAAATCTGCCTGCAATGCAGGAGACATGGGTTCGATCCCTGGGTCAGGAAGATCCCCTGAAGAAGGGAATGGCAACCCACTCCAGTATTCTTGCCTGGAGAATCCCATGGACAGAGGAGACTGGCGGGCTATAGTCCATGGGGTCAAAATGAGTCAGACAGGATTGAGGGACTAACACTTCCACTTCTGCTGCTCCTACAGCCCAGCATGTAATACACACCGTTCCAAGTGACAGTGTTCCCAAAGATGCTCCCCAGTACCATCAGCACCACCCCTCCCCTCAGCACTGCACTCCACACCACGATAGAGCGACTTCTGCCTTACCCAAGGACACTGAGCACAGCACTGCTTAGCTGCTCATTAGATATTCATGGAATCTAACTTCTTTGGACAAATCTGTCTTCTGAAAGCTGGTTGATGTTCATTCACTCATCAAATATTTATGAGCCAGGAACTCTTCCAGAAACTGGGGATAATAGCCGTGAGCCAAATGTAATACCCCTGCCCACGTGGAACTTCCATTTGAGTTGGGGAAGAAGGGCCATATAAACAAGTGGTTTTGCATGCTGGTGCTGGGGGTTGCGGTCTGTAACATTTGCTGCAATCTTGTTTGCTCTCTCTAATACCTCCATTCCCTGCCAAGTGGCCTTCTTTCCCAACCCCAGTCTACACAACCCTTACTCGGCGGCAATTCTGTCTGAGGCCAAAGAGCAAACTGGTTATTTTATTGTGTCTTGAATCAAAGTGTCTGCATATTTCCTCTAGGCGTGAACCAAGTTCAGCCATTCGTTTCCAAATGCCAGAAGCTTCCACAAAAAGTGAAACTTGTATACTGTCTTACAAAGTCTTAGGAAGAAGGCTTGATAGAAGCCTGGTGACTCTGCTGTTTACTTGTTTGGTCCTGTTATAATATTGCTTTTCTTTTTAAGCTTCTTAGCTATTAGTGAAAGTGTTAGTTGCTCAGTTGAGTCTCTTTGCAACCCCATGGACCCGCCAGGCTCCTCTGTCAATGGAATTCTCAAGGCAAGAATACTGGAGTGGGTAACCATTCCCTTCTCCAGGGGATCTTCCTGACCCAGGGATTGAATCCGGGTCTCCTGCATTGTAGGCGGGTTCTTCACCATCTAAACCACCAGGGAAGCCCTTATTAGCTGTTATACCAAATATAAAAGTAACTCTGACTACTTTGCATTCATATTCTGTAGCTTCATTTGAGTAGACTTTTAATAACTTATCAGTAAAAGGTAATCTTACCTTTAGATATGTGATTTTGCAGAGAATGTTTTGCTGCATTCTTCCTGAGATCTTTGTATTTTTCTGGGTCTGACACTTATTATAGAGAAATACAAGTCCATTTCTGTCATAAAAATGAGAGAGGATTTCAGTATTCTATCAAGTGAGTTACATCTGAAAATTCAGGTAAAGAAGTATAATTTTCATTTCTTCCCCAAAGAGGCAACTTTTTGTGAAAATGCCCCCAAATGTATTATTTCTATCTCTCCGAATGTGTATATTTTTATTTATTTTATTCTTCCCCACACCCCCGCACTATGTGGCATGCTGGAGCTTAGTTCCCCAAACAGGGATTGAACCCACGCTCCCTATGGTGGAAGAACAGAACCTTAACCACTGGACTGCCAGGGAAGTCCCTGTATGTTTTTATATCTGACCTCTATCTGGGATCATCTTTGGCTGTCAATTGCATACATTTTATCATTTCCCGAGTCTGTAAGACTTCCTGTTGAAAAATATGAACTGGGTCAGTGGAAATTCTTTGGGAAGCCAACTCAGACACCTAGGATTTCCTTTATGCTCTGAAGTGCAAGATAAACAATTTGATTTGGACATAATATCATTCTTTAGTCTGCCAACTGGTTGAATAAGCAGGTAGAATTAAAATGTGTTGGCCCGTAGATGATCATCTAGCAAGTGGCCAGTTGCTGTACTTCGCACAGTTTCAGACTGCTCAGTCAGAACTGAATTTGAGAGTCTATATATGTGCACTAATGAAAGTGGCCATTAATAGATTCAACTACCATCAGAGCCACTGGAGTGTTAAAACCATAAGATGTGGCTACTCTGATATCAGAACTCAGGCTATCAGAATTATTATATCAGGATATTAACACATAGTCCAAATCAGAACCCAAAGTTTACTAAGAGAACCTGAAAGGAAAGAAATTGCATGCTCTTTTCCTTTCTAGTCTCCTTTTCTCCCACCTGGGAGTGTGGGTGGAGAGGCCAGATGGAATAAGAGTGAAAAATTTTAACAAGTATCTATTTATTTATCACGCCAGGTCTTTGTCGCAGCGTGCAGAATCTTCTTGAAGGCACACTGGATCTCCTGTTGTGGCACGTGAACTCTTGGTTGCGGCATGCGGGATCCAGTTCCCTGACCAGGGGTGGAACCCAAGCCCCTTGCTTTAGGAGTTCAGTCTTAGCTACTGGTCCACCAGGAAAGTCTCCAAGGGTGAAAATTTTGAACCTAGGCCATGCAAGCCGTGACAATAAATGTGAGAAATCTGCTTTTTATTTTAACCGACGTTTCCCCTTGGTGAACTGACATTTAGTGATTGAAATATCTGGAACGCACACCATAATTTGGGTGTCTTTAGGCTAAAGGTTGAGACAGTAGAAGGTAAGGTACAAGGGGCTCAGATGACACTTGTAAAGGGAACAAAACAGATGCAGATTTCATGGGCAAAATAAGGTAGCTTTTCCAGTTCTAGACCGTGCTGAGCTGCTCTGGAGTAAGGCATTGTTTATCAAGTCTAGGCTTTCATCCCCCTTAATAACGTTGTCAAGGGCTCCCCATTGCCTTTTCAGTGAGATGGTTAACAAGCACACTGGGACTCCTGCACTCACTGTTAGTGACTGGTGATAGGATTTCTCCTGTAGTTCAGATGTGCATAGATTTCTTCACTCTCCCACTCTTATGATGTTATTTTAGAAACTGAGCTGTTCAAGGTTGTGTTTGAACACTTTTTGAACAAGAACTTTAATTAAGCGATCAAAAAGCTTAAGCTCACAGTTTTTAATAACTAAAATCAGTGTCTATAATTTTTCATATGTAAAATCTATAGACACTATTATCAGCCTCGCTAGCTTCTTTTACTTTCAGCTTGTAGAGAAAGTTTTCCTTCTTCTTCAGTTGTCTTTTTCACATCTGGTAGGACCAGCTCCTGTGATTATCGTCAGTTGGAGGAAACCCATACACCACAGAGGGCAAATGAACTCACCAAGTTGCCAAGAATTCTAGGGATTTTCTCTCTTCCCTAGTCACTGTCACAGCCAATGCCCACCCCCCCTTTTTTTTTTTTTTTTGGCTGCACTGGGTCTTAGTTTTGACATGTGGGATCTAGTTCCCTGACCAGGAATTGAACCTGGGCCCCCTACACTGGGAGCTTAGAGTCTCAGCCCCAGGACCACCAGGGAAGCCCTGCCAACATCTTCTTGAAAGATGTATCTTCATTTCATTGCTATACTAGGTGGCTAAGAGTTTTCTGGTCAATTTGGTAAACTTTGGACTATATTAGAATTTAATTGGCTCAATAAAATGGCCAAAGGACCCTTATTTGTACATATGGATGATCAATGATACAGGCTGATGGTAGCGGGTGGGCCGATCCTCCTGTTAGTCTGGGGATGTGGGTGTGTGAGCTATTTTGCTTTTGTTGTGTGTGGTGAGGGCTACCGGTATGGGTAAATTTCCAAACTGCCCGAGAAAATGGGAGAACATAATCAGAAAATACACAGCTCTAGCTGAAAAGGGAGCTTAAAGGAGATTGGACTGTTAAAGGGACTACAGTTGTGTCACATGCAAAGCATAAAGCAGGGCAAGAACTAAGGCGGTTCCAACCAACTTCTACGATTATTTTATTGAATTGGAGAGACTATGACTACGGGGAAACTTTTGTTTAGAACTGATCATTGCCATGCAGTGATTACTAGCATTAGCTGGTATAAGGGTGCATTCCAGGCTGCCAGTGTGTGGAACAAGCTTGTTCAATCACCCACGGCACTCCCTTCCTCCTCTACCATTTTGTCTCCATACGAGCATCTAAGTAAAGACAGAAAAAGAGTGGATACTTGGAAAGTCAGCTTTCACCCAAACAGAAGAAAAAAATTTTAAATGTCAAGTGGGCTTAGATGTGGGTCTTGCCACTTGGGGGCATTTTTTTCACAGTTAGGATGGAGGTGGGGGTGGTCAGAGGGGCGAAAATCTACTTCATGAATTTCATCTCAGAAGCTGTTGCTGCTGCTAAGTCGCTTCAGTCGTGTCGGACTCTGTGCGACCCCATAGACGGCAGCTCACCAGGCTCCCCTGTCCCTGGGATTCTCCAGGCAAGAACACTGGAGTGGGTTGCCATTTCCTTCTCCAACGCGTGAAAGTGAAAAGTGAAAGTGAAGTCGCTCAGTCGTGTCCGACTCTTAGCGACCCTATGGACTGCAGCCTACCAGGCTCCTCCGTCCACGAGACTTTCCAGGCAAGAGTACTGGAGTGGGGTGCCATTGCCTTCTCTGTCTCAGAAGCTAGAGCTATCTTTCAAATAGACTTTTCTGCTTCCTAGTAACTGGACTGTAGATTTATCATGAGAAAAATTTTCTACAAGCTTTCCCGAATATACATATTTTTTAATTTTTAATTTATTTAGTTTTGGCTGTGCTGGGTCTTTGTTGCTGTGCAGGTTTTTCTCTCGTTGCCATCTTCCTGCACCAGGGATCAAACCCGTGTCCCCCTGAACTGGCAGGCAAACTCCTAACCACTGGACCACCAGGGAAGTCCCCTGAGTCTATTTTTATTTTCACTTTGCTGGCTTGGGAACAGTGAGTAAACACTAAATGATTTCCCTTCATCTAGATTATGGACCATTTGGTAACAGAGCTTAAGAGAATCCCCAAATGAATAAACACCTACTGCTTTTTAAATAACCAACCTTCAAACTGATTCAGAAACCACCCAGGCAGGTATTCTGAGTCCCTGTGTGATTCTAGACGTGGCGCTGACCTTTCTTCAGGCCAAAGGGAAGTTAATGTTTCTCCCTCCCATTAGCTCGTGGCGCTGCCTTGAGAGTAGAAAAAAATAGATATGACAAAGTCCAGTGCAGAATTTTTAAATGCCACAGGAAAAACCAGGTAAGCAGCACTCATCTTTTGTGAAATGTAGCTGCCATGTGAAAGACCCAGGGCACTCTGTCTTCTTGGCTCAGGGACACACAGATCCGACTTCCTAGAATTCAGAACCAAAAGTAGGAACGACACAGTGGAAGGTTTTAAGAAAGGACACAGGTGTCCTTTTTAGACCCATGAGGCAAATCCTGTTCTTTTCTGATGTCTCTGGAAAGAAACTGTAGTCTACATAAAGATGTCTTATTGTTGATGCTGCCAGAAAGAGAACTCCGTGTTCTCATGGCAAAACGTGTTTTCAGATGCAATTTCACCTCGAAAAGTGAGCACTCCTAAAGGAGGCTTTGGCTACGTGTCATTACAGGCTTTGGGAGGGGACCCTGGCTTTGTCTTTTGTCCTTCTCACCTGTTGCTCCTTCTCTAAAACATGCATACTCATGCCAGGCGAGGTCTCTTGCTGGCGGGACATGTACGTGTGTACTCTGGGCTGGAGCGCCTGTCCCCGAGCATGAGTCCTTTGATGACACACAGTTGTCTGATGAGCCAGTTGGAAGCACCTTCCACCACTTCACAGACATGCTTAATCTGAAGTCGGCCTGGCTAGAATTCTAGCCACAGAGAGACCAAGACTTCGTCAAGGAGGAATGGTCTTAAAGGTCAGCAGGCAAAACTTAAGTGTTCATTTCTTCTTGATGCGAACACCATGCTAAACACAAAACCCCACAGAAATAAGAAAATGAGAAATGGGCTTTGCCATGGATGCACCTTAAAGAGGCGATTAAGGTGCTGCAGGCAGCTGGCCAGCTGGTCTTCATGGAAAACAGGAGGAGGTGGAGAGGGGCTTCCCTCATGGTCCAGTGGCTAAGACTCTGGCTTCCAATGCAAGGGGCCCAGGTTCAATCCCTGGTCAGGGAACTAGACCCCACATGCCACAACTAACAGTTCATATGCTGCAACTAAGACAAATAAATAAATAAAATAAAAGATATTTTTAAAAAAAGGAGGTGGTGGGGTGTGGGAGTGCATTCCCAAGTCATCCTTAGAGTTTAAGTCTGCCCCTCAGATGTGGGAATGTGCTTTGCAGTAGCTACCAGAGGTAGACAGAAAAGTTTAAAGGTTTGTCTGGGGTTGTGTTTGGCTGGTTGGTTGGTGTTTTGATCTTGCCAAAGTAGCCATCTGGTTTGAGAAACATAACTTAGAAAGCACCAATGCCTGCCTCCAGATTAAGGTACTCTTAGATTCCCATGGAAGTTTTGGAGAAGCAGACATTTAATTTGCTTATTATGCTTTCATGAGTTTATCCAACCGACTTCACAGAGCACCCATGATGTCCCGAGGCACTTGGCTTACTGCTGGAGACACAGCCTCATGGAGACCCTGATCCTGGCCCAGGCAGCCTCTGGCCTGTTCTCCGTGCAGGTTCTGCGCTTGTAGCTCCTGGTGAATTCACCCATTGTGAACATCAGAATCAGAGATCACTGATTTCTTGAACTCATCAACAACCTATTCTCACCCACAATGCTGTCTAGATATAAGAGATTCCAGTAACCTATTTTCAAAGACTTCATTTAGAAATACACTTGGAAAAATAAATAAATAAAAATACACTTGGAGGGTTTCCCTGGCGGTCCGGTGGTTAAGAATCCACCTGCCAATGCAGGGGACATGGGTTCGATCCCTGGTCTGCAAAGAGTCCACCTGCCTGGGGGCAGCTAAGCCGGTGTGCCAGCACTACTGAAGCCTGCATGCCTAGAGCCTGGGCTCTGCAACAAGAGAAGGCTCCACAAGGAGAAGCCCTCACATCACGACTGGAGAGCAGCCCCTGCTCTCGGCAATTAGAGAAAGCCCGTGCATCCAAAAAAATGATGATACATTAAATAAATAAAAAAAATTTTTAAATACATTTGGAAAACAAAAACTAAAACAGCAGACTTTTTAATTCTAAAATGAGGTGTGTTCCTGGGCACCTGTCTCTTTTAGGGTATCTGCTACAGCAGAACAGAAAAGGGGAGGCAGAGGGGAGGCCTGCTGGGGTCCTCAGTTCATCATCTCAGGATCGTCATCCTGCTTCTCCACCTGTGAGAGGCTTAGGAGGCCACCATGCACGAAAGGCCACAGACGCAAATCCAGCTGTCGCGGCTTCTCACAGTGTAAGCAGATAGACTCGATTTTTCACAGGAGAAAAAGCCTTCCAGATGATGAGACTAGCCAGAGCCTGGATGCGGAGGTCAAAGTCCAGTCTTGAGATGACCCCTCTGGGATTGGCCGTGGGCTCTGGCCAGTCACCTTTTGACTCTGGGCTGCATTGTCCTCACTTGTAAAACGAGAGCTTCGTGCTGGACGCCACCTGACAGCCCTTCTCATTCAAACCTTCTAGCATCTGTGAGAAAGGGGGCACCAGGCAGGGTGTTTTGCAATTTTAATTCGTTGATTGGGCAGTCCATCAATGACTGAAGTTGTTTCAATGCTGAGATTAGAGTAATTGTGGTGAGGCTTCGAGGTTAATGATTAACTAAAATAAATGAGCCATTCACACCTCTGCCAGCGATCTCCTTTCAACACTCAACAGGAGAACAAACGGCAAACAGTGATGAATTAATTCACAAGCAAAGATTATTTTTGGCAATTAGAAGAGTCAGACACTTCTATTTACATATACCCATTACATACATAAATAGGTGTATACATTTATAACTGTGTATCTCCATGCCCCCATTTGTCATTAAATGTGAATTTCCCCCCAAATTTACATTTAATAAAATTATAATAGTATGTGTTATATTTACTGAGCACATATTATGTGCCACACACTGTTGAAGAACTTATTTACATTGTCAATAACCTCTTAAATAATATCTATCTATTTATTTATTTTTGGCTGTGCTGGGTCTTCGCTGCTACCCACGTTTTCTCTAGTTGCAGCAAGCAGGGGCTACTCTCTAGATGTGGTGCGCGGGTTTCTCCTTGCTGTGGCTTCTCTTGTCGTGGAGCATGGGCTCTAGGGTGCGCGGCCTTCGGCAGTTGCCGCACCCTCGCTCTAGAGTGCCAGCTCAGTAGCTGTGGTGCACACTGGCTTGGTCGCTCTGTAGCATGTGGGATCTTCCTGGATCAGAGATCAAACCCATGTCCCTTGCATTGCAAGGCAGATTCTTAACCACTGGACACTAAGGAAACCCTGTCAATAACTTCTTTT
Source organism: Bison bison bison (assembly GCF_000754665.1). Lineage (NCBI taxonomy): Eukaryota > Metazoa > Chordata > Mammalia > Artiodactyla > Bovidae > Bison > Bison bison. The sequence goes on from NW_011494628.1 coordinate 883,543, forward strand.
CATTAATGTCTTCTGTTTCCAGTCTTAACACCCACAGTTGATTTCTCAAAATACGGAAGTTCATAAAGTTCACTGCAAACATCTCACCTGGCAGGCATAACTGTTTGAATGGAGAGAAACGATATTTCATAAAAAGGCCTCCAATTTTTCTGAACTTTTGGGCAAAGTCTTGCTGGACAGGCACGAATTTGATGGTGTTTATGTCTAGTGGTGGCGATTCTGCCTCTAAATAACTCTCTTTGGGAGAGAGAGAGAGAGAATCTTGGAGTTTATAGAGAGTGGGAAATATTTTCATCTCTACTGAGATTGGGAGAAAAAAAAAATCTCACTAAGGTTCAAGGAAAATTTTCCTGGCAATAAGGGCTATATTTGATAAGTTACTATGATACTTGAATCACAGCTTCTGGACACAGATTACAAAATAAATTTTTACAGATCTTTGACAATTCAGGTGTGGGTCTTTCTGGCTGGATCATACAATCCATACTAGGACTGAAACCTCATGGGATCACTATTTTCCTTCCTGCCTGCCCATGCAGAGCACCCAAGCAGTGATGAAACATTCAGTAGCATAAGGGACGTGTTTCATATTATGATGATTATAATTCTACATGTTTTCCCAAAATGTACAAATATAAAATGTGCTATGTTCTACTCATATGCTTGCATATGGAAAACAGAAATAAAAATTGTTTACTCTGGCTACAACAAATGTCATTCTCTTGCTTGGTGGCTTTTGAGTTCCTTCAGCCAAACCAAACACATAGCTTCTCAAGATACCAGAATCTGCATTTAATCCAGTAATGAGTTTCTCACTCCAAGTATCTCTCTCTTTTAATGACTACATTGTTAAATAAGAAATGGATAATGTCAACTTTCCCAATAGCAGCAGTAGTAGTTGTTGCTGTTTCATAAGTAATTTAGGAAAGCAACTGAAGCATAAAGAAGCTACATTATTTATTACAGCAGTCTCCTCTCCTGGACATTGTAATAATCTTCAATATTAATGCCTTCCTTACAAGTATATAGTTAGGAAATTGAAATCAAGGGGTTAAATTGATCAATTAAACAATTATGAAATGTTTTCAGGTGAATAGTTGATTTGATCATCAAACCAAAAGACTGCCTCGTTTCCTGCATGCATTATTAAATATTTATCTAACATGTATTGATGTATTCTTAACTGTTGTAGTGCATTCATGCATGCTCAGTTGCTTCAGTCGTGTCCCACTCTTTTGCGACCCCATGGACTGCAGCCCACCAGGCTCCTCTGTCCATGAGATTCTCCAGGCAAGAATACTGGAATCCGTGGCTGTGCCCTCCTCCAGAGGATCTTCCTGACCCAGGGGTCAAACCTGAGTCTCTCATGTCTCCTGCATTGGCAGGCGGGGTCTTTACCATTAGCACCACCTGGGAAGCCCAATTGTTGCAATGTCTTCTTCAGATGATTCGCTTTGAGAGTTATACACAGCATGATTCAGTTTTCCTAAGTCAAGTGCAAGCTTCAGTTCAGTTCAGTCGCTCAGTTGTGTCTGCTCTTCATGACCCCATGAACTGCAGCATGCCAGGCTTCCCTGTCCATCACCAACTCCCACAGCTTACTCAAACTCGTGTCCATCAAGTCAGTGATGCCATCCAACCATCTCATCCTCTGTCTCATCCTTCTGACAAAACGTGGTCCACTAGAGAAGGGAATGGCAAACCACTTCGGTATTCTTGCCTTGAGAACCCGATGAATAGCATGAAAAGGCAAAAAGATAGGACACTGAAAGATGAACTCCCCAGGTCGGTAGGTGCCGAATATGCTACTGGAGATCAGTGGAGAAATAATTCCAGAAAGAATGAAGGGATGGAGCCAAAGCAAAAACAACACCCAGTTGTGGATGTGACTGGTGATGGAAGTAAAGTCCGATGCTATAAAGAGCAATATTGCATAGGAACCTGGAATGTTAGGTCCATGAATCAAGGTTAACTGGAAGTGGTCAAACAGGTGATGGCAAGAGTGAACATCAACATTTTAGGAATCAGTGCCCTTCAGTTCAGTTCAGTTCAGTTCAGTCGCTCAGTCGTGTCCGACTCTTTGTGACCCCATGAATTGCAGCACGCCAGGCCTCCCTGTCCATCACCAACTCCCGGAGTTCACCCAGACTCACATCCATCGAGTCAGTGATGCCATCCAGCCATCTCATCCTCTGTCATCCCCTTCTCCTCCGGCCCCCAATCCCTCCCAGCATCAGAGTCTTTTCCAATGAGTCAACTCTTCGCATGAGGTGGCCAAAGTACTGGAGTTTCAGCTTTAGCATCATTCCTTCCAAAGAAATCCCAGGGCTGATCTCCTTCAGAATGGACTGGTTGGATCTCCTTGCAGTCCAAGGGACTCTCAAGAGTCTTCTCCAACACCACAGTTCAAAAGCATCAATTCTTTGGTGCTCAGCCTTCTTCACAGTCCAACTCTCACATCCATACATGACCATTGGAAAAACCATAGCCTTGACTAGACGGACCTTAGTTGGCAAAGTAATGTCTCTGCTTTTGAATATGCTATCTAGGTTGGTCATAACTTTCCTTCCAAGGAGTAAGCGTCTTTTAATTTCACGGTTGCAGTCACCATCTGCAGTGATTTTGGAGCCCAAAAAAATAAAGTCTGACACTGTTTCCACTGTTTCCCCATCTATTTCCCATGAAGTGAAGTGCAGCCTTACCCATCACGAATTCAGTGACTACTGTAGTGCGGGCAAGACTGCCAGGATTCAGCAGTGACCTGCAGTAATGAAAACCAGTGGTAAGAATCCCACCTTGCCTGGTAAATTGGGCAGTTTATAGGTTAACTCAAAATGTATGGTTAGTAGAGGGGCTTCCCTGGTGGTCTAGTGGTTAAGACTGTGCTTCCTGTGTGAGGGGCACAGGTTCAATCCCTGGTTAGGGAATTAATATCCCACATGCTTCTTGGTGCAGCCAAGAAAAATTTTTTAAAGTAATACAATTTTTTTTTAAAGATATGTTTACAAAAAAAAACTATGGCTAGTAGAGATGTGTCCGATGTGGATGTTGTCTGGAAGTTAGGCCATAGGGCAGCCAGAGTAAGTCAGAAGAGACACTAGTTCTAATATGTTTCTTTTCAGCCAAACAAGAAAGAGGCAAATGAATCAACAAAAAGAGCATAGGAAACTCGTTGCCTGGTTCACCTATCACTTCTGTAGGGCGTTCCGCATAAAATCTGCACAGGTAACCCTGATTTCTCACCTGCTCGCCCAGAGAACATCTTGATTCAAAGAAAGTGAAAGTTGCTCAGTCATGTACGACTCTTTGCGACCCCATGGACTATACAGTCCTGCAAATTTTCTAGGCCAGAATACTGGAGTGGGTAGCCTTTCCCTTCTCCAGGGGGTCTTCCCAACCCAGGAATTGAACCCCGGTCTCCCACATTGCAGGTGGATTCCTTACCAGGTGAGCTACAAGGGAAGCCCATCTTGATTCAAGGAGTATGAAAATACCTGAAGTTTTTCAGTTTTTTCAGCCATCTTCATAAATGAGCATCACCTCTCAGAATTTCAGAATCTCAGAATTTCATGTTTTCTGAAATTAATGATACTGTCATCCTCCTGATGCCTGCGGAATTTTTTTGGACTCTGTCCCTTACTGTCCAATTCAAGTACCACTCTCTGACTCAGCCTCCCATTCTACCTTCCCTGACCACCAGCAGGACACCCTGCCTGCATGGCCATTTTGATCACTGCCCACCTCCTGTTCAGAATACACAGTGGCTTCCGCTTGCTTTAGCAACTGTGCCCTCAGCCTGACCCCTCGCTGTCTCCAAAGGCTGAGCACCTCTTCTATTCCTGAGCTAATCTATTTATTATCTCCCTCTGTGCTTGGCTTAAAAATAAATCCTGAGCCCAAGTCTTACCAATTGCTATTTCCCCCACCCGGAAAATTTGCATTTCTTCCTCCTACCACACCGTGTCCTTAAGTCACGCCCATTGTTTCTTTGCATCTGACTATGCTGGTTTGCACCTTCTCCAGTGGGGGGCTATCTGCGATGGGGGCATGAGGTCTTGAGAGGCCCCTCTCCATCCCCCTTGAAAGGTGAATATGCACCCAGTGAGTGGATGAAGGCACATGTGAATGAATATTGGAATGGCAGAGGCTGCTCCGGTGCTAAAGTGACATTGCTTTTCAGTATAGAAAAAGCTAGCAATATTTTTCCAGCATGCAATAAAGAAAATGCTGTATTGAAGCAAATGAATATTTCTTAAGATTTTGTAGAGTGCAATAGGAATTGCTCTCTAAATGATGTTTGGAAATAGAAGAAGCTGAAAAGACAGTGGAGATATGAATGTGACTAATATTTCCCAACAGACAAGGAAGGGGATATAAATTTGTGATGGGAGATAACATACTGCCGCCTTCACACACCCACACACGGTGCGATCTTTGAGTAGGATTAGAAAAGCTTGATTCTGTAAGCCAAAAGAGGAGGCACGTCTAACTGATGAATCAGTTCAGTTCAGTTCAGTCACTCAGTTGTGTCTGACTCTTTGTGACCCCATGAATCGCAGCACACCAGGCCTCCCTGTCCATCACCAACTCCTGAGTTCACCCAGACTCATGTCCATCGAGTCAGTGATGCCATCCAGCCATCTCATCTTCTGTCGTCCTCTTCTCCTCCTGCCCCCAATCCCTCCCAGCATCAGAGTCTTTTCCAATGAGTCAACTCTTCGAATGAGGTGGCCAAAGTATTGGAGTTTCAGCTTCAGCATCAGTTCTTCCAATGAACACCCAGGACTGGTCTCCTTTATGATAGACTGGTTGGATCTCCTTGCAGTCCAAGGGACTCTCAAGAATCTTCTCCAACACCACAGTTCAAAAGCATCAATTCTTCGGCACTCAGCTTTCTTCACAGTCCAACTTTCACACCCATACATGACCATTGGAAAAACCATAGCCTTGACTAGATGGACCTTTGTTGGCAAAGTAATATCTCTTCTGCTTTTGAATATGCTATCTAGGTTGGTCATAACTTTCCTTCCAAGGAGTAAAGCGTCTTAATTTCATGGCTGCAATCACCGTCTACAGTGATTTTGGAGCCCAAAAAACTAAAGTCTGACACTGTTTCCACTGTTTCCCCATCTATTTGCCATGAAGTGATGGGACCAGATGCCATGATCTTTGTTTTCTGAATGTTGAGCTTAAGCCAACTTTTTCACTCTCCTCTTTCACTTTCATCAACAAGCTCTTTAGTTCCTCTTCACTTTCTGCCATAAGGGTGGTGTCATCTGCATATGTGAGGTTATTGATATTTCTCCCGGCAATCTTGATTCCAGCTTGTATTTCTTCCAGTCCAGCATTTCTCATGATGTACTCTGCATATAAGTTAAATAAGCAGAGTGACAATATACAGCCTTGACATACTCCTTTTCCTATTTGGAACCAGTCTGTTGTTCCATGTCCAGTTCTCACTATTGCTTCCTGACATGCATACAGATTTCTCAGGAGGCAGGTCAGGTGGTCTGGTATTACCATCTCTTTCAGAATTTTCCACAGTTTATTGTGATCCACACAGTCAAAGGCTTTGGCATAGTCAATAAAGCAGAAATAGATGTTTTTCTGGAACTCTCTTGCTTTTTCGATGATCCAACAGATGCTGGCAATTTGATCTCTGGTTCCTCTGCCTTTTCTAAAACCAGCTTGAACATCTGGAAGTTCACGGTTCACATATTGCTGAAGCCTGGCTTGGAGAATTTTGAGCATTACTTTACTAGTGTGTGAGATGAGTGCAATTGTGCAGTAGTTTGAGCATTCTTCGGCATTGGCTTTCTTTGGGATTGAAATGAAAACTGACCTTTTCCAGTCCTGTGGCCACTGCTGAGTTTTCCAAATTTGCTGGCATATT
>NW_011494628.1:889535-893458 GCF_000754665.1 Bison bison bison
TTGAAATAGCTCCACTGGAATCCCATCCCCTCCACTAGAATAGGTTAGTCCAAAAGACAGCTCCCAGTGGCCCACTGGCCATACCCCCAATTAAAGTAACTTCCAGAAATAATTCTTCAGATTGAATTATCTATGCAAATGATTTTTTTAAATTTTTTCTTTATTATCTATTTATCTGACTGCACTGGGTCTTAGTGTGGCATGTGGGATCTAGTTCCTTGACCAGGGAACAAGGGCCCCCTCATTGGGAACCTGGAGTCTTAGCCACCAGATCACCAGGGAAGTCCCTCAAAAGATTCTGTATTAATAATCTACATCAGGGTTTGGCAGACGCTCCATGGGCCAAATCCAGCCTACCTCCCACCTCTGAATGGAACACAGTGCACCCCTTCATTTTTGTATTGTCCATGGCTGCTTCCCACCATAAGGACCTGGCTGAGTAGTTGTGACAGAGACCCTGTGATCCACAAACTAAAAAATGGCCCTTCAGGGGAAAAGTTTGCAGGTGCTTGACCTACGTGATCTAAGGATATAGTAATTTGATCAGAAGCGCCATTAACTTGCTTTCTCCAGTGGGAGTGTAATATGGTTGCATAGATTATTTTCTGAAATAAGTGAGGGATTCAGACCTCCCTTCCTTCTTACCAGCAGTAGACCTGGGGCCTGGAATCTGGTTGGCTGGCTAAGGGAGCAGTAACCTCCAGTTACCAAGGAGAGTAACCAACTTGTCCTGGTTTTCTGGGAATTGCCTTGGTTTTCAAACTGAGCCCCTTGTTTCAGGCAAATCAGGACAGTTAACCACCCTGACATGTAGGGAACAGTGTACAGGGTCTGGGGCAGACTGACGGGGTCAAATCCCACTTCTGTGACTTTATGCTGTGTAGCTTTGAGTAAGTTACTTAACCTCTCTGAACCTCAACTACCCTATTTGTGAACTGATTCTATTCTGAGGACAGAGTGTAAAGATTAAAAGACATTATACACAGAAAGAGCCCAGCATAGAATAGGCACTTATTAAATACTCATTCCCTTCCTACCCTTCAGATGATTATCAGCTAATATTTTTATCCAATCCTTTTTTTCCCCAATCTTTAGCCAACATTCATTTTTTCATAAAATTATCAGAAGGGAAATTTTATTTATTTTTTTATTTATTTGTTCATTTATTTGGCTGCACCAGGTCTTCGTTGCAGCATGTGCGATCTAGTTCCCTGACCAGAGATTGAACCTGGGCCCCCTGCTTTGGGAGCTGAGAGAGTTAACCACTGGACCAGCCAGGAAGTCCCAGAAGGGAAATTTTAAAATACTGTTCTATGCCCTCTATTTTCTAATGATGTTGTTTCTTTGCCCTTTACAAATAAATATCCAAATAAACAAATAATTTGTACGGCAGTGAGGGAAGTAGCCCACCCATGCAAAATTGCCTGGTTTTCAATTTGATAACTGTTCTATATTTTAAACATAAACACCTGGAGACAAGTGATGGCTGAATTCTGTTTTGTCCAATTATGGATACATTCCAGGAAGGTCTGCTGTACCCAGCCAGTTAAAGTAGCTTGTGATCAGAGATTCCTGGTGGTCCAGTGGTTCAGACCCGGTGCTTTCACTGTGGGACCTCGGTTCAATCCCTAGTCGGGGAACAAAGATCCTGAAAGCTACACGGCCCAGCCCCCCTAAAAAAAAAAAAAGTAGCTTGTGATGCCTTGGGTCCATGACCAGATCCAGAACTTCTGGAAAACAAGATTCAGGGGCTTTTTCTAACCTGGTACTGTGTGCCTCTAATGGAGAATGTTGATAGAAAGCAAGCTGATGGAGGCTGTGAGTGCCACCTCACTCATGGTTCCTCTGATGGATCACTGTGACCCGAGTGCTAAGTGGACCAACACGCTCATTAATTTTTTAAAGAGGTTAATAATACACAGACAGTGGTGTCAAATCTGATAGCAACCTACATGCCATCTAAAGTCCCCGAGATGAGATCAAAGGGACGAGACACTATTAACCTAATTCCAACTCTCAGCATTTTGATTTAACATCCGGTGGGTTAGCAAATGTGCAAGATGGAATTCAGTAATGTGTACTTCCATAATAGTTTATACTTCCAATTACACTTAAAATCCTAGTTGGTCCCCAACAAATTCAATTCCTTTAACCTATAGTTATAGGACTTTGAGAAATAATTTTTTTTTACTAAAATAATTGGTCAAATCAATTCAAAACTGTCAACATTTAATTTAATATCCAGATTCTTAGTAAATGTACAGAGTGGAATTAAATAATGTGGACTTCTATGGTAATGTGTAACCTAAAAACTTCCAAATACATATACAATCCTAGCTGATTTCCAATAAATTCAATTTACTTGAGGCTGTGGCCATGTGATTTTAATGAATCAAACTTTTTAACCAAATTAATTGGTCAAAATAGCCAAAACTTATAAATTCCGTGAAAATGTCAGGGGATTGGCTGATTTGAATGGCTAATGCAGCAAAATAAGTCAGATTAGTAGCTCAGAATACAGACTGCTTTAATTTGATTTAAACTATAGACATCTGTTTGCCTTTTTGATTGGGACAACACCAAAAAGCACTAGTTTCCAAACTTGGCTGATTCTACATTAGAATCACCTGGGGAGCTTTCAAAACGTCCAAAGCCCAGGCCACACCATAGACTGTTAAATCAGAATCCTTGTGGGTAAGACTCGCGTCAGTCCCTTTGTAAGTTCTCCAGGTGACTGGGAACCACTGGCATCAAGTTCAAATAACTGGGGGTGAAGCCACCATAATATGTTATGGATTAAAGTGAAAACCCAAGTTGGAGGAGAAAAGACTTTGTAGTAACATACAGTATATTAATAACAAGCAAATCATTTATTATATAATTTGTTTTGTTATATAAAAATAGTTCACTATTTACTGAGTTCTCACCAAGTGCCAAACATTGTGCCAGATTTTACATGGATTATTTTATTAAATTCTCACATGTGACCGAGAAGCCTTATGAAGCTGATTATGTTACCCATCTTACAGATGAAGAAATTGAGGCACTGGAGGTGAAATACTTGCTGAAAGATACACATCTAGCTGGTTGTCAGGTGAGGGCTGGCACAAAGCAGTGTGAGTCTGAGTCCAAAGCCTGGACTTGAATGATTTTTGAAAACCAGTGACTTGAAATTCTGGGCTCTGTAGGCCTTTGAACTTCACATCCTTATTTCTTTGCGGGCATTGCTTTGGGATTTTGTTGTGTTTTTCACTTTTGTTTCTGGATGCAAAGGCCTTTCCAAACAGTGCACAAAAGCAATTTCTGATGCCCCCTGGGAGGGAGGTTGCCTGACTTTATGCATATAATAGGCAGAGGAGTTAATATTCCACCTTCGAGTTCCTCTCAGGGGAGTTTCTAGCAGACTTAAAGCTCTCTCAGGCCACAGAAAGAGAACCTGAAACAAAACCTCCATGTCAAGGAAATGGACGTATTTGCTAAAGCATGTTTAAATTTTAATCTAAAAAGAGTAACAACATAATGGGGTTTTCCATTCACTGCAAATCTGGTTATTTCACAAAATCTTCACTTGACCTGTCAACCTGGATGGGTTTCTTTCAAGTTTTTTGAGTTTTGTTTTTGAGGCCTCCTAAATAACATCAAATAATATCCACTCAGTACCAGCTGAAATCTTACCATTTAGCTGATAAATGTTGACAGTTTTTGGTTGCACAATGAAAAACAAAAAGAAGAAAGATGAAAATCTAATGTCACGGTCATTGGCAGCCGTTTCCTGTGACAATTATGGCGCTGTACACTCATTTCTGAATGGTGTCTTCTCTGTCCTTTGCACACAAAAGCTGAGAAAGGAGCTGAAACTACCCCCAGAAGTTCCCCCAGGACCAAGGCCAATCATCAGAGCAGAATCTGGGCCAATCTCAGCA
>NW_011494628.1:893558-894501 GCF_000754665.1 Bison bison bison
GCAGTCGTGTTTTTTTTTCTTCCGCCTACTTACCTCAAAAGAGCAGTTTGTCTGCTTCCAAGGACCCGCCCACCCCCAGCAACTTCTGGGTGGGGTTCAGGCTCTGCCTGCAGCCCCCAGGCTTACTGCGCTGGTGGGACCAGCCAGGCTCCTGCCACCCAGACAGGGCAACTTGAACTTGACCTTGGAAGGGACCGGAAGTTCTTCTGGCAGCAGGCACCAAGGAGGGGCTGGGGGGAAGCGGCCTGTCCCTTGGAAGGCTGGGTCCTGGCAGCCCAGTGCTGCCAACTGTACCCACCTTCGAGAATCGGGAGGACCCTAGGCTCCAACAACGCTCTGCGCCCCCAGTGTCACCTCCCACTCTCCTTTGTGGGAGAAGAGCTGGGGGCGACCAGGACCCATCCCTGTTTCGACTGCTTGTGGGCAGAGCAAGGGGTCCGTTTAAATTTCCTTTTAGGCGTCCTTCTTAAAAGACTGAACTTGCGGGAATCCCCTGGAAGTCCAGTGGTTAGTAGGACCCGGCGCTCTCACTCCGGCCGTGCGTTCGATCCTTGGTCTGGGAACTAAGATCTTGCAAGACGCACGGTCAAAAAAACAAACAAACAAAAGATATAAAAAGGTACTTGCCATGGTGCTGTCTAAATAAGACTTAGGTTTTCAAGTTTTAGGAGTGTGGCCAGAGGAGAATATGAGTCTTGTCGCTAGCAGGAAACTCAAGAGAAAAAATATTTTAAGGCGATGATGTCAAAAGACTGAACGACTCTCTGGGGTCAGGCTAGGCATCAAGACCCCCGAGAGGTGGAGTCAGCTCTGCGCAGAGAGGGGACCCGTCCTCCCTCACCTCGTGCAGAACAGGGGATCCCTGGTGCTGGCCGTCGTGGAGGCGGGCAGCGATCGGGCTCCTCCATAGCCCCAGGGCGCACGGTGCTGGGGGCCCCGCGCC
>NW_011494628.1:894601-910417 GCF_000754665.1 Bison bison bison
GCTCAGGAGGGGGAGCCAGGCAGTTCGGAAATAGCGACCTGCAGGGTCGCAGGGGCTTTTGCTGGGGCTGCCCGGGGGAGTCCTGAGCCTCAGCCGCCCCCACGCCTCGTCAGAGCCCCAGAATGAGGGTCAGCAGGTGGGTGACCAACCCAGCTGGAAAATGAGCGAACTTTCCGCTGCAACGCCCCAGGGAGGCCTTTCCAGACGGTCCCTCCCACGCCCCCGCCCCGTTCTCCCACTTTCATCACTCACCTTTATCAGCATATCCTGAGCAGCAGCCGAAGTGCTCTTTCTTACGTGTTTACTTGTTCATTGTTGGCCTCCTCCAGGAACGTGCGGGCTCCTACAAAGTCCTGTGGAAGATGCCTGTCTGTTCCGCTCATCTCCTGTCTCCAGGCCCAAGGAGGGGTGCCTGGCTCCTTTGTAAGAGAATGAAGGGATCCGGAAAGAGAGGGGGCCTGCTGGACGATCAACGAGCCGGATTTCTCACCTTCCCATTCCGAGGAGGTGTTGTCATCAACCTTTAGAGAGAAACTGGATTGATTTAGGGGGTAAGGAAGTTCATTCTCCCTGGCTTTATATATATTTTCCAACCCACTGCTAAATGTTAGTGGTCTTTAGTGTCTTTATGTGATGTATACCACTTGTCAGTATTTATTTAATGTAATCTATGTCATTTAAAGAAGGTTAAATTATAGGGTAACTAGAGAGCGACAATAATATAATTTAAGCACAATCATTTACAGGAAGATTTCCGCCCTAAAACTTGGTTAAAATACATTTGAGACAGACACCGTTCAATTCATTGCACAAATTTGACTTTGTGACAGCTCCAACATAGTCTGTTGTATTTAATAAGAAGTCCTGCCCATAAAAGAAGATTTAATGACATTAATGAAATTGCCTTTATGTATTAATGGAACCGAAGGAGTCTTAACTCTAAAAGCAAATGTTCTTTAAACCTAAATATTTGATACTCAAGAAAATCAGCTGAGAAAAAACTTGTCGAAAGTGATGATTCTATCTGATAATGGTATCCACATCTGGAGATACTGTGAAAATTACTTTATGCAGTGGATAAATTAGTGTCCATTCTTCTCAAGGTCTCAGAGTTCATAACTTATTTTTTATACTTATAGTGAAATGTCCCCATTTTTTGGCAAGCTTTATCCCAGATCCCTCTAGGCAACTGGGAGGTAGGGTATATCAACTTAAATTTCTAGAAATTGTATCCTATTTGGCATTAGAACCCATATGTTAGAATTTGTAGTTTGCCACAGGGGAGAAAATGAGTTCACTCCTGAAGCACTTATGTAAGATCACACATGTGATCCAGCAGTCAAAGGAGCATCCGCCACCCTCCTAGGACTGACAGCCCGAGTGGAAAACCATCACCCCATCGTTTGAACGGAGTGACAGACAATTGTTTAATTTGAGTTGCATTCTGACTGCTGCTCTTATTAATGGAAAATGGAAAATAGAAATCTTGTGCAAAAGAACTTGGCTTGAAGGTCATGTGTCTAGACATAGGGAACTGGGAATCCAGCACCCCTGCCTGCAGATTTGGGGGGAGGCTGCCATAGTCCCACTGGGGATGTGCACCGACCTTAGAGGTGTTGGAGGTCCTGAGTAGCCCCCTCCAGGGGCCACAGGTACCCTGTTTCACTGGAGATTTGGGTCAGGAGAGGAAGGAACTAGCAGGATGGGCAGAGTCCACCTGTGAGGAAAGGAGAGACTTGGGATGTCTCATCACAGATTTTACAGATCAGGGGTAAAAGTCCCCAAGGGCTTCTTCCATACCTTGGACTCTCTCTCAAGGAAAGGACATTTGAGTGTCTGCCCTATTTTTATCATTTTATCATATGTTAGAAGTCATGCTAACTAATTAGGTAGGGGGCCACCTACACACAGTAAAATCATATGTTGAATGGTACAGTATCTTATACTTGTAGCAGCCACATTTCAATGAATAAAATTTCTTTTAAAATTCTTGTATAAAAAAATTGAAAGACTTCTTTATACTGGGTGAAAACTTAGATTTCAAACCTAATTTTGATCAGCTTTATCATGAATACATTTTGTGAGTTTATTCCTTAAAAGTCTTTCTCAGGCTTTCTCCTCTTAACTCTCTAAAGTGATACCAGATGGGTTTTATTCTGTTTTTAGCTAAAATTGGATCCTGGGAAAGAATCTAGTGTAGATATAAGAAGATGACTGTCATCTGACAATTTCCACTACTTACCTAACCGACTCCCTCCCTGGGTTTAAAAGAAACCAGAAACTTGATGGAGACCTGCATCCCCAAACCTTTGAGAGGAAGAATAACAGTTGTGTTTCCAAAAATTAGTAATAGCTATTCCTTGTAAGTGGATTGCAGTGCAATCACAAAAACCTGCCTATCTCTAGGAAAAAAGTTTCCAGGTCTCCTTTCACTGAAATGTGGCTCCAAAGAGCCTATTTCATTGCAAAGAAGGTGCTTTGACTGGGTGCTCAGCAGGTCCCTCAGTAAGGCAATGTCAATGGTTGTAATCAAAGTTCCCTAGAACTATGGAGGGTATAGGCCCTCCACACCCATTAACAGGAGCTCCTGTTTACGTTCTTGGCCGGTTACCCTGCTTCCGTGCAGGCTGCCACCCTTGGCCCAAGTGTTGTCTGCTAACTTGCCACCAACAAGTCACTGGAACAGCATCAGACTCCCAAACACTGTCCCAAGGTCCCGGGCAAGTCCACTTATTTATCGCATGCTTTCCTCTTGGTTTACAGCTTTACATAAAAAGAACTAAAGCACATACTAAACTCTGTCCTCAGCATTTATTCATTTTGTGGGTTATCTTTTCATCCTATTTGATGGTGGAGGCATGAAAGTTAATGAAGATATATTTTGAGGTTAACTTCTATTTGTACTAGCAGTTTCTAAATAATTTTCCCATTTAGAAAATATATTTATAGTAAAACAAAAGAGAAATGTTTTTAATGATGTTTTAAAATTTGTTATTAGTATTTTTGGCTGCATCACGAGGCATGTGGCATCTTGGTTCCCTGATCAAGAACTGAACTTGTATCCCCTGCACAGGGAGCACAGAGTCCCAACCACTGGACCATCAAGGAAGTCCCATTTTTATGGTTTTTTTTAAAGTGAGATTTTAAATATTATTAATAATAGCCTACTAAAACTCCTTTGGAGAAGGCAATGGCAACCCACTCCAGTACTCTTGCCTGGAAAATCCCATGGACGGAGGAGCCTGGTAGGCTGCAGTCCATGAGGTCGCTAAGAGTCGGGCACGACTGAGCGACTTCACTTTCACTTTTCACTTTCATGCATTGAAGAAGGAAATGGCAACCCATTCCAGTGTTCTTGCCTGGAGAATCCCAGGGACAGAGGAGCCTAGTGGGGTCGCACAGAGTCGGACACGACTGAAGCGACTTAGCAGCAGCAGCAGAAGCAGCAGCAGCAAGACTCCTTGGTTTTAAAGGTGAGAAAAAATTTTATTGGGCCTTAAAATGAAGACATAGCAAAAAACAATAATAATAAAACTATATCTCTGTTGTTTTTTCCCAAGTCAGTTTGATTCTTAACTGTTATTCTTTAAAAATTCTCAAGACCTTAACATTAAAAAAAAAAAACCCTTCAAATATTAGATTTACAATAATGTATCTCTTACCTAATTTTTAAAAATAAAATCAATATTACTTCTAATGGTTCATTATAATTATCTGTAGAAGCTCAGTATATATAAATTCATGATATAAAGTTTTACAATGTTGATCTCTAAAGTTTTGGTCCTTAAAAGAAGTGAAAAATTTATATTACTTTTCAGGTTTGATCCATATAGTGTAAAATCCAATACTTATCAATGTATGAAATAAATTCCTATGGGACTGACTAGAAGATAATTTTTTTTTATAATTAATCCAATTTTATGTTGACCTGTTGACCACTATTTGATAAGACATGTACTCCCTAGAAGAATTGTTGACCTGTGTCTCGGTGTTAAATCACATGTGAAAGCACAGTTAACTGTATTTAAAGAAAATAATTCTGATACAAATGACTAGTAAGTTTTGGAAATCATGTAGATTATTATGAAGAATACAACTAGATCCAATGAAATGAAAAGCAAGAAGCTCTAATGGTTTTGCAAAAATTTCAAAGTTTTTTCACCCATTCCAATTGATCCACACGTTCTCTTTTTGCAGTCCTGCAATTACTTAAATATAAAAGTGCTTTCTGTTAATCTTCAACCTGAAAAGTAGTAAAATAACAGAAGCATAAAGGAGAACAGTCATTTCAACCCAACAGCTCTCCAGGTTTTTAAGGCTTTTAATCTGCTTGCTTTTGAAGGCTTACCCCTTTCACAATTTCCCCCACTGCTTTATAGAATCTTAGAAATCATGAACCTACATATCTCTTATATGTAAAATTGTCTCAATAGCCTTTTAAAAAGTTATTACATTTGGGTGCAAACTTGCTCAAGGTGGCTTGGTAAAACCAAATTAATCATTTCATTTCATTCAAAAACTGACTTCAAATTCATCCATTTAACTTTGAGGAATATGTATAACCTAACAAAATAATCATGGACACAAAAGTATGGGTACAAGAAAAGATGAGTCATCTTAGCCTTATTCAAAATACTTAAAAAATCAACAAACAAGGTCCTTCCTACAGAAGGAAAACACAGAGAACTTTATTCAATATCTTGTGACAAACCATAATGGAAAAGAACATGAAAAAGAGTGTATATGTATGTGTGCATCACTTTGCTGCACAGCAGAAATTAATCCAACATTGTAAATCAACTATACTTCAATAAAACTAACTAAAAAATCAGAAACCACACAAACGTCTAATAAGATGGGATTGACTAGATCATTTATGGTATTTTTAAAATTAATTGATTTGGCTGTGCCAGGCCTTGGTTGCGGCACGTGAAATCTTCAACCTTTAGTCGTGGTATATAGGATCTAGTTCCCTGATCAGGGGTTGAAGCTGGACCCCCTGCATCGGGAGCTTGGAGTCTTGGCCACTGGACCCCATCAGGGAAGTCCTCTAGCAACATCAATTTAAAATACATTTGGCACAGAATGTATGATATTTTATATTTACTCAGTGGAAAACCATGGAGGCAGTAGAAATGATGCAATGCAGAGCACAATAAGAATATATGATGATAAAGTTAGTTTAATAAAGATTGTTTTCCGTAAAAGTCATTTTCAAATAGAATGTTTGTAAATATGTTACCATTTTTTTGTAAAACAAATATATATACCACAACCCAATTTGAAAATGGGCAAGGCGGACTTCCCTGGTAGTACAGTGGATAAGCATCCACCTGCCAATGCAGGGGACATAGGTTCGATCCCTGGTTCAGGAAGATTTCATGTTCTGCGGAGCAACTAAGTCTGTGCGGCCACAACCACTGAGCCTGTGCTCTAGAGCCTTGGCTCTGCAACAGGAGAAGCCATGGCAATGAGAAGCCCGTGTACCACAGTGAAGAGGAGTCCCCACTCTGCAACTAGAGAAAAAGCCCAAGCACAGCAACCAAGACCCAGGGCAACCAAAAAATAAGTCATTTTTTAAAAAATTGGCAAAGAACTTAAATTAGTTCTCCCAAGAAGGTGTGCAAATGGCCAATAAGCACATGAAAAGATGTTTAGTATCGTTAGTCATTAGGGTAATACAGTCAATACCACAAGGAGATGCATGCACTAGGATGGCTATCACAGATATGCATGGAAAACAGGAAGTGTTGGTGAGGTTGTGGAGAAGTTGGAATGCTCATCCATTGCTAGAGGGAATGTAAAGTGGTTCAGCTGCTGTAGAAGAGTCATCTTAGCCATCGTGGTCCCTCAAAAGATTAAACATAGAATTATCACGAGATCCAGTAATTCCATTCTTACATATGTACACGGAGAATTGAAAACAGGTATTCAAAACAATACATGAACATGCATGTTCATAGGAGTACTGGTCAAGTGTCCATCAATGGATGAATGAATACATGAATTGTGATATATACCACCAATGGAATATTATTCAGCCACAAAAAGGAATGAAATACTGATACGTACCACTATGTGGATGAACCATGAGAAGCAATGCTCAGTGAAAGAAGCTAGACACAAAAGGTCACATATTGTACAGTTCCATTTATATGAAATACCCACAATAGGTAAATCCATGGAGACAATGCAGATTGGGTTTTGCCAAGAGTCAAGGGGGAGGGAGGAATTGATGGTACAAGATTTCCTTCTGGGGTGATGAAAATGTTTGGAACTAGTGGTGGTGTTGCACAACACTGTGAATGTACTAAATGCCATTGAATTGTTCATTTTATCTTATGAGAATCTCACCTCAGATTAAATAAGTAAATATATACACATATATTTTATTTATTAATCACATATATATGTGTTGCATTTCCCAAGTGGTGCTAGTGGTAAAGAATCTGCCTGCCAATGCAGGAGATGCAAGAGATGCAGGTTTGAACCCTGGGTCAGAAAGATCCCCTGGAGGAGGAAATGGCAACTAGCTCCAGTATTCTTGCCTGGAGAATCCCACGGACAGAGGAGCCTGGTGGCTATGCTCCATAGGGTCGAGAAGAGTCGAACACGACTGAAGCGACTTAGCACCAATATACGTGTGTTAATCATGTTACATATATAAAACTACAAGGGCGCATAATATGTTAATTGTTGATAGAATTGTAGATTTTTGGTTTCTTGGTTGTTTTCTTTCAATGAATGTAAATTTTACTCACAATAACAGTTTTTCAAAAGAGATTGCAGTGCATTGCAATCCTTCCTTCTTCTGGAGTTCAGGTTGCAGTTCTAAGGACTCATACGCAGCACACATTCTTCTGGGGCTTCCCAGCCCTTTAGAATCAGGCAGCTTATCAGTTTCTACATGATTGACAGTATTTTAGTTTTGTTTTGCCTGTAAGTGTCCTGAGTCCAAGTAAACAGAAGGAGGAAGGCCAGAGAGGAGTCACAGGAATCACAGCAGTGTGCTGACTTGCTGGAACAATCGTAGCCAAGGCAGGGGAACCCAGGCAGAAAAAGAGGGAGGAAGGCTTCCAGCTGTGCCCCACCCCACCCCCCACACACACCCGGTTCCTGTCCTTACAGGGAAGGGGAAGAAACTCGTAAATTTCTTTGCACCTGCTCTTAGTCCGGTGCTGCTAGATTGTTTTGATACTGCTTTTGGTCTCTGAGCCAGCCTTTGAATTTTGGTGGGCCTCTACTGACTCACTGCTCTGTGCAAATGCACCAGCTGGACTCCCAAGAGCCTAGAGCCTTTCACTTCTAATGTGCTAGGACCCTACACTGGCACTATGCTTTACTCTTTGCTGTCATTCAGTCGGTAAGTCGTGCATGACTCTGTGACCCCATGTACTGTAGCCCACCAGGCTCCCCTGTCCTTCACCATTTCCCAGAGTTTGCTCAGATTCATGTCCATTGAGTCGGTGATGCTATCCAATCATCTCATCCTCTGTTGACCTCTTTTCCTTTTGCCTTCAATCTTTCCCAGCATCAGGGTCTTTTCCAATGAGTCGGTTCTTCACATCAGGTGGCCGAAGTATTGCAGCTTCAGCTTCAGCATCAGTTCTTCCACTGAATTTTCAGAATTGATTTCATTTAGGACTGACTGGTTTGATCTCTTTGCAGTCCCAAAGCAATGACACCTCTTGATCCTCTTATAAAAAAAAAAAAAAAGACTTCTCAGCCTGTGTGTGTCTAGCCCACTCACCATGCCCAAGTCCCAGACAGGTGGACTCCAAGTGGCAGAGCAAGACTTGAGGTTCCCTGAAAGTTAGGCGGGGGAGTAGGGAGGGGGCTGCCACATCCTTGCTGTGAACAGCCCCAAGTTCTTATTCTTCACAGTATTGAGTAACGTACAACTCACCCCCAGCCCATGCTTATTTGCTTTAGGACTTTTCTTACCTGCTTATGTTCAGAACACTTTATAGGATGATCCCTAGTTGAAACCCAGTGAAGGAAAAGTATGATAAAGCCTGTAATTGGAGATTCTATGTAATTCTAAGGAACTAGGCTTAATTCCACTTTAAAGTCTATTAATACAATTGCACTTATAAATGCATTTGCAGTATGCCCTTTTCCTAAAGTACCATCTCCAGCTAGGACGTGAAGCAGTGGTCATTTTATCCCATTTAAGGCAGATCCTCAATATCCATTCCTCTTTTCCAAATAACCTATCATCTCCTAATGCCCGGAATCCGGCCCACACAATCCTTGACTATAGTTTTTCTCCGAAACTATTGGTTACAGCTTCTGTAAAGATTGACACACAACCTCTGCTAGAAAAATCCCTCCCCAGGTAAAGCTTCTGGATCCAAGATGCCAAAATAGGAAGTTCCTCATTTTCACACAATGAATTCATTATTGCAGTAACTTTATAGAGAAATAATTTGTTCAGTAGTGGAAACAGTCTAAATAGTCACACCCAAGGGTCTCTCATGTCTGATTCTACCTCGTGTTTGGGTGGCTCTGAACAAACAACAGTATTTCAGTATTTTAATTTCTCATCTTTTAAAAATGGAGAGTCTGTAAAGCAGTTATCCTTCAATTAAAAAAATAAATTAAAAAAATAATGCAACAAGGAAAAAAAAAGGGAGAGTCATTTCATACAGCTAAAGAATAATCAGTAAAAAAAAAAAATCCTGATTTATCTTAGAAATCATCGCTAAAAACTTTCACAGTAAGGATAGCCTTGGGGAAGCGGTCCTTTTGTCAGTATCTGCCAAATTTTAAATGCACTTGACTCGGCAATTCTATTTCAAGGTGTTCACTGTGGTAGTTAGGAATAGCAAAAAATAGCCAACACCACGAATGACATCAGTAATTATCAAATGTATTATGGAACATCATACCATGGAATGTCACTTGTATGTTTGAATTGTGTGACTGAAGAGAAAAAAAAGTACAAGAGTCTCTTTTTCACTGATTTTCTCACCACTGTTGATTGGCTTTCATTCTCTGCATCCTTGATCCTACCATTGTTCAAGCTGCCATAATTCCTCTTATCATTCCAGATCTGTACTACTGCTTCCTCCTTTTCAGCCAGTTACATCTATAGATCAAACCAATGACATGACTCAGGCTTCCCTGGTGGCTCAGATGGTAAAGAATCTGCCTAAAATGGAAACCCAGATTTGATCCCTGGGTTGGGAAGCTCCCCTGGAAAAGGGAATGGCTACTCACTCGTGTTCTTGCTGGAGAATCCCGTGGACAGAGGAGCCTGGTGGGCATATAGTTCATGGGGTCGCAAAGTCAGACACTGAGTGACCTTCATTTTTACTGGCAGCTGTGATTCCAGACCAAAACCTACTAGAAGGTGTGGGCATATTCTGGAGTATGGCCCATTAAATTATGCCTGTCATCCCATGTTCTGAGCCAGGGTGTACTGTTAAATAGCAGTGTTCCTAGAGCAGAGCCGTTTTGCCTTGTTACTTACTCCAGGGACCAACTTGGCTTAGACCCAGGGAACTTCCCAAGTTCTGGCAAGTGTTAGCACTGTTCATGTCTTCGCTGTTAACAAGCGGGCCAGTGAACCAGCTTGCATCTCTTGTTGCATAGGTATCCAGAGTTTCCTAGCTTTTATGTTGTTTTAAAAGCATTTCAAGAGTCAATTTACAGAAAATGACAATGCATCAATGTGAAAAAAATTTTTTAAATAAGTTACCACGTAACAGACTAGTTACTAGCCAATGGTTCACACTTGAGCAGCAGTTAATCCCAAGATGTAAACTGTAATGGGTTTGTGCTAATTTATAGTTATACCATCCTATGCAGAAAGTACCTGGCTGGTATTGAAAGAGGTATTTCAGGCACTTTGAGGCCTGTTACACTGAACAGACCTAAATTTGAACTTCTGTCATGGTTTATGTGATGCCAAGCAAAGGAGTTGCCCACACTTTCCATTCAGAAATTTGTCTTATATTTCCAGTGCATCTTCAATACAGCTGGATACTACCCTAATGTCTAATACTGAAAAAATCCCCCAGGCTGTGAAGGAAGTATTTGCTGAACATCTTGTCACTCGGGCACTTTTCACCTTTTATCATTTGAGTCTTACCCCTGTGGTGCACAGGACACAATTTCCAGATTAAGAAAATTAATACAGCAAATATCAGTAACTGATAGCAAGGCCAAAAGGACAATCATAGTAACTAACCAGCCAATACCTCCCAACCTTTAGGAAAACAATTAGTTTTTAAATCAGTATGCCAATTTTATCAATTTTTAAAATGCAGAAAATACTATAGTTTAATCTGATGTGAAGAAAATCTTTATAACCCATAGTGCTGTAACTGTTTCTAAACATTGAAATAGTTCCTCTGCGTTAACTTTTAAAAAACCATCTCCAGTTAAACAAGGGTTTTCCACTAAATTATTTAAATTGCCTCCTACCTCCCTTTATTTGCATTTTGGATACCAAAGTTTCAGGGTGTACTTTTGAATACTGAAGAGCTAGTATGTCTGAAGATTTAAGAGGGTTTTTGTCCATGTCTTCCTGTCAAGACCTGAATCCAGTTAGTTAACCTGAAAAAATCCTTGTTCCCATTCTCAACATCTCCTGCCACATAATACCCACTCAAGTTCCTCAGGGCAGAATTTATCCATTTAGGATTGCCTACTAGCAACAATTTCTATAGCTATAGGAAACTTGCATGTAAATCAGAGATAACGCCTTGTTCCTCTTGACCAAAAATTTGATAAATTTTGACAATTTCAGCCTTCCTTTGATGTCCTCTCCTTTAGCTTAGAAAAGGGAAGTTTAGATTTATAATCACTATTCTGCTTTTTACTTACATGTACCTTGCTTTGGAAAACTATCTTACTCAGTAGTCTGGAAGCAAAATTAGTTTTTTCCTAATTTATAGATAGCAGCCTGAGAACACATGGAATGTCTCATGGAAATCTTTTTTTATCAGCCCATTAACCTATTTATAAGGGTGAAGTGAGTATTTTTAAAAGGATAAACTTTGGCAGCCCTTACACTTAAAGGATGTTGCTAAGAGATATTAAGATAAAATATGTATATAACAAAAATCTTAAGTGAAAGCCATTTAACTAATATTTAAAACCTCTGCAATTATTAGTTTATTAGTATCATCCAGGACTCAGATGTTCAGTATTCCTCCTGAAATTACATAAACAAATGCAAATGGAAAGAATCCAAGTCAAAATTATATAACAAAACAGCACTCCATCACAAAAGCGTGTAAAATTACAAGAACGCTATTTTAAAACACTGGCACTTTAAGAGAACAATAATCTCAAAAACCACAAAATTGCCAAATTGTTCCCTAAACTGCTAAGCAGATAAACATATGACCCTAATGAATGAGCTGGAGTTTTGTAAAGAAAAGTCAAATTCAAATAAATCAGTTAATTCATACTGAAATACAAAGTGTCTTCCTCCCTTGTCTATTCGATTTATAAAGGGGCAAACCATAATACAGGAAGATATACCTGATTTAAAATGTGGTATATAACTTTTAAAGTCAGCCCAATTAATTAAAAATACCTTTAACCAAGGGTCTCAAGTTTCCTAAACAATCTCTACTTGGATAAGCAGGAGAAGACATTTACAGCCAGCACTTTTTCCCAGAGCCTTTGCTGGGACAATCATCGACAAAAAAACAATATGGCAGTCTTGTATTTTAAGCTCACGCTTTTGGGGATACATTCTCGGGTCTTTAACGTGGGAACTGCAAATATAACTGCCATTACATGGTAATGGGAGTTAAAGAGTGTAGAGTCCTCATGTAAAGATTAGAACATACTTTTCTATTAGTCCTTCAAGGACAGACTTTCAAAATGTTTGATTCTAGTAATCCCGTGCTGTGAATAGATTGGTTACTCTTCACTTGGTAAATGTAACTGGGCTATGTGAAATCCACTATCAACTGGTCAAGACTGAAGTTTCAGTTATGGATGAAAGGTGTCTCAATTCAACTTTTATTACCCTCATCATGGGTATGCAGGGTGTGCAGACAAAAGCTTTTTATCAGCTAACTATATGAAAGAAACAGTGTGATAATTCCATGTGATCCAAAATGGGCAAAAGCAAAAGACTAGCT
Organism: Bison bison bison; assembly: GCF_000754665.1. Lineage (NCBI taxonomy): Eukaryota > Metazoa > Chordata > Mammalia > Artiodactyla > Bovidae > Bison > Bison bison. The sequence goes on from NW_011494628.1 coordinate 906,709, forward strand.
TCCCCTTAAGAAAAATTTCCAGACCTATGAAAAGGACAACAATACTAATAAAAAAAATTGTATTTACTTAGAAGCATTCAGAATGTCAACAAAACAGCTGCAACTTTTTTTCTTTTTCTTTTTTTTTTGCAATTACAGAGTGGTATTCAGTTAACAGAACAACAATTATTCGTATAAGCTGCATCAGAGACAACTGAAGATGAAAAAACTACCATCCCCATATATAACTAATTTGTGCTGTGCACCAACAAGAACCTGCTTTAAATTTCCATGCCAATTTACAACCCCCATACTGTACCAGGCAAGGTTAGTGGCTATTGAAAATACCACCAGGACAGGGCTATCTAAAGACACATTCGGTAGTGTGTTAACTATACAAAAAAAGACACTGTACAGTTTAAAAACAAATCTTACACAGCCTTACATTTCAATTTTTTTTTCTTTAAAAGGAGTGAGCTGTGTACAAGGGGGTTAAATGCTTTATAGACAAGAAAAAGAAAACTGCGCTAGAACCAACTTATTCATCATCATCATCTTCTTCCTCCTCCTCATCCTCTTCATCTTCTTCCTCCTCCTCATCCTCTTCATCTTCCTCATCTTCCTCCTCTTCCTTCTTTTTCTTGCTCTTTTCAGCCTTGACAACTCCCTTTTTTGCTGCATCAGGCTTCCCTTTAGCTCGGTATGCGGCAATATCCTTCCAAAATAAAGGCAGGAAGAAAGTGGGACGAAAGACCAAACAGTTAAGTAATGGGAGAAATAAAAGTAACAGGCAAAACTTTATGGAAAAAACAAGGACTCAGATACACTAAAATACCATTTATCTGAAGATTCACACCAACTTGGACTTTCACAAACACTCATAAAAATATTATGAGATAACTAAATAAGCCAGAGCTCATGGTATGACATTGTCTAATACTTGCATTGCTATGCCTCACTGAAGTACAACTATATACCACATCCAAACTTTAGTTTATTAAAACTAGAATGTAGAGACTGATTAAAGGGTAGACACTGCCACCTTCTGAATGCAAAAAAGCATTCTACAGGTTTATACTGACAGACCCTAATCCATAGCAGGAAATCTCTCCATAAAAAAAAAAAAAAAAAAAGTTATCTGCCACCAAGCATGCAACTAGGTTCAGAAACATCTAGAAATGGATATATTTCTCCAGAATGACTAAATAACCTAAAATCTAACTTTACTTAATATTTCAATTAAAAGTATAAGGGGAGGTTATAGCTTTTTCTGGTATCAATTTACTGTACAGATCAAAATATTTTAAACTTTCTAACTTAAGTCAAGTTTTTAATATAAGGGAAAGAACATAAGTGTTTCAGGGTATTTATGAACAATACAGATCTGTATTACTTGGTCCAGCCTATTTTTATGTTGTGTGCCTAAACAGTTAAAATAATGACATTATCTAATTCAAAGTGACTACCAGAATTTTCATAAATTCACATGGTGGAGAATAACAAAACCAGCTTAAGTGTATATGGCCCTTGCCCAAGGCAAATTATGTTAAGTCAAACAACTTTAACAATTTATTTGATCTACATTCTTTGAAAGATGGAAAGGGACTTGCAGACTACAGCTAATGGTGCACTGAATAGTTGTTATACTCAACACTGCACCACACCTATTAGAAATCATAAAATAGGAAATTAAGCTGCAGTACCAAGTACAGCTGTTCATCTAACATCTGGCATACTCCTTCACCGCTACACCAAACCCGCACTGCTTACCTTTTCATACTTTTCCTTCAGCTTAGCAGCCTTCTTCTCATAAGGCTGCTTATCATCCGCAGCAGTGTTATTCCACATCTCTCCCAGTTTCTTTGCAACATCACCAATAGACAGGCCAGGATGTTCGCCTTTGATTTTTGGACGATACTCAGAACAAAACAAGAAAAAGGCCGAACTAAAAGGAGAGATTTAAGTTTAGAATTGCAGGTTTACCAACAACTGTGTTGTACTGCTATATAAAAGCCACTTCTAATTTCTACCACATATCTGACAGGGTATCATGTTATAAAATGCTAAATATCCCTCACTAGACTTAATTTACACAGTTATTTTAACTTACAACATTACTAGTTGAACATATATTATTTATTAGTATTCCAAATGAACATTCTGCAATTACTCTTATGATTTCTCAAGAAATAAAAAAGAATCAAAACTACATTTAGGAGACATATTGGGTGAGGTCAGTATCTAATTTCACCGCTCTAACTAAAACTGCCACCCAAGAGAAATTTTACAAAATTTAAATATACCAATACCAGTTAGCTAAGAAACTTTGATTACAGACTGGAGATCCACAGGGTGGCCTGCTAAATTTGTCTACAATAAAATACTTCCTGAAAAATCAAAACAGGCAAGATACTTACGGAGGCCTCTTAGGTGCATTGGGATCCTTGAACTTCTTTTTTGTTTCCCCTTTAGGAGGAATATAAGTTTTCATTTCTCTTTCATAACGGGCCTTGTCCGCCTTTGCCATGTCTTCAAATTTTCCTTTCTCTTTAGCAGACATGGTCTGTAAAAAAAAAAAAAATTGTAAACTTACATGAGTTAACAAAATTTTAACCAATTGTGAAGTATGGAAATGAATAAAATGCAGTATCCTTTGCTAAATATTTAGTAACCTGTTCCGACATCAACACCCACATTTGCAAATTGTACCGAAGCTTTAAAAAAAAAAAAAAATCGCAATTTGGAATTCAGCCTTTATTGCCTACTCAGTAGGTTTTCAGCCCTCTTACCTTCCACCTCTCTGAGCACTTCTTAGAAAACTCTGAGAAGTTGACAGAAGCATCCGGGTGCTTCTTCTTGTGCTCCTCCCGGCAAGTTTGCACAAAGAATGCATATGATGACATTTTGCCTCTCGGCTTCTTAGGATCTCCTTTGCCCATGTTTAATTATTTTTCTAAAAAATAAAAAAACACAAGTTTAATGTTAACAATGAAATTTATGGCACCGAAGAGCACTCTAACTTCTTGGGGAGTCAATGAACAGCATGGCACTGGTTATTAAACACGGCCTTGGCAACAACCCCTCACAATATCAAAGAAAATGTCAGGGATAGACAATTCCTAGAAGAGTCTGCACCAACCCAATAAATGGTCCTTCAGTGGGATCTCAAAGAAAGTGTAGACACAATGGTACACTCATACCGTATTTGTGAATTATCTCCCTGCATCTGTTTTGAATGTAATACCTAAGTGGTCATTAAAATTTTTTTTTTCATGTAAGAAATCATTATTAATCAACAAACCCAAAGGTCAGAAAAGGAATGCTGCAGATTCATGCAGCTACGTAAGGAGTAGGTAAGAGCCAAAGTTGAGTAGACCTTTCCGGATTACGGGCCAGATTCCCCGCTCGTCTAAAGTTTTCCCCATGATTGCTTTAAAATATTCTCTTCTCGGCACAAAACTTTGCCGGGAGGAGGGACCGTGGAAGCGGCAGCTCGGACCCAGGCTGGGGGTGGGGTGGTGTGGGGGGGGTGGCGGTGCTATTTGCGCGGCTGCCACCGCCAGGCAGCCTCGCTTCCTATCGGTTTGGCCCCGAGATGTATTTCGGTTCTGACTAAACACGTCCGGTCTGAAGTTTCTTCGAGTAAACAACGATGAGGGACAAAAGCCACTCCTGCTCGTGGCTCGGGCTGCCCCCTGCCCCCACCCGGGGAATATATATATACACATAT
>NW_011494628.1:911768-912529 GCF_000754665.1 Bison bison bison
GAGTCGCCCAGTGCCCGTCCGGCTCTCACTTGCCCCGGCGCTGTCTCTATGGAGCTCAATGTACTGCAATGGCTGTGAGAGCGGGAGCCAGACGCAGCCTCCTCACTCTCTCCGCTCTGTAACATTACTCTCCAGCCAGCGCCGCGCCTATTGGCTACCGCCAACTCACGGGGCTCGCTCATTGGCCCGATACCTCCCATTGTCCTGACCAGAGCCCGCCTGCTATTGGCTGTCTCCGGGGACACGTCATCAAGGATTGAAACAGCGCGCAAATCTGAATGTGTGTGTGTGCCGGGCAGAGAGGCTGAGGCGGGAGAGGCAGAGGCAGAGGCAGCAGCTGCTACGGGAAAGCAGAGCTCTATGGTGTATGTGTGCATGTGTCTAACCCAAGCCAGCCCCACACCCGAGCGGCCGCCGGAGCGAAAAGGGCCTGACTTTTCCACAAGTGTCTCCAACTCCTCAGGCAAAAGAGACACCCACAGACCTCCCCCCCCTTTCTCACCCCAAACTCACTTCCACAGCCGTTGAGATAAGAGGCCCCAGACTTTTAACAGACCTTCAAAAGTGAGAGCGACACGATGAGATCACGGTCCCCGAAAACCGGGGTTTCTGCTTGTGCAGAGGGGCGAAAGCAGCCAAGATTCGAACTTCTCAACCACATACGGTTGCATTACACTTTAGATCTCTGGAAAGGCAGGGCTTTTCCTATAAGAAAGTGACAACGATCCAGTCAGCCGCTTTTAAAACATCCCTTTTCTGGG
>NW_011494628.1:912629-912800 GCF_000754665.1 Bison bison bison
CCCTTTTCTGGGCTCTTAAGCCCGCACCGTCAGGTTTGCAGAGCAGCTGAAACCTTGAGTCACCCAACAGGCATTTAGTTTCATCCTTTTTCTTGGTTTGCTCGAGTTTCACAGCTTGTCTGGAACTTTTTATTTAAATACAAAGCCCTGTCTTAACTTCCTGGAAATCAA
>NW_011494628.1:912900-930428 GCF_000754665.1 Bison bison bison
CGATTCTTCCATGAAATTAAAGTACAGCCACTTCATTTCGATGCGGGGTACTCCAGCAGGAAATGTTTGGGAGGGCCTGCTAGAATTAGCAAATTCATTAGAGACCACATTTTTAACTGTTGGGCTGTTTTATTTGACTTGGTGTGGATTACTGTGATAATCAAACGAATCCTTGTGACGCTATCTTTCTTTCCCATCGCACCACTTAGTGCATCCATGTAACTGCTCTAGGGTTACAGGAGTTCTAGGTATATTGTTACCCGGAGGATTAGATGGAGGCAGAGAGTGCCCATGCCCAAATCCATAGGCTGTGGTTTCCCTAACCCACCAAGGTGGCTGGTTTTAACAGACAAACTTACATTATGTCTGTGAGGAAAATGTGCGGGCTCTAATAGCCAGTTCTGGAGACCATACGCTTATATCGCCCCTTTATGAAACTATTATCTATTGCTCTGTAGCCTGAGCAGACCACACCCCTATTCAGTTACAACAGACTTCCCTTTTTTTCACTCTCTAGTGGTATGTTTATACACTTCTAAACCCACCAGCCAATTCCTCCAAATTTAACAGACCAAAGTTAAATAATTTTGTTAGTTTTTTTCATATATCCCATGTAAACATCCATAACATAATATGCTTTCTCAAATTTATTAAGCTACATGAGAACAGACAGAGAGATAACCTCTCCTGACTATGATTTTAATGCTTACTCCTTTTTAAAAAAAAAAAACATAATTGCTATCAGGGTTTATAGTCTTGGTGAGTGGACAATGCATGCTATATGAACATGAAAAGAAATAATATTAAAAATATATAAACTAGTATAATGTGCTTAAAGTTATTGGTGTTTAAAAAAGCAAACATCTAAAGTTAACTTTTATACTGTTTTCATACATATATGCTCTTTACTTCCCTCCATTAATCTAATTTTATGCTTTATTTAAATCTAGGTTATTTTAATTCTGTTTTATCTTCTCAATGACTATATTACAAAATATTCATGAGAATGATTACATTTTAGGGCATCCATGATATCAAAATTTGACTATTACTTGAAGATTGTACTATCAGTATTTTCCAGGAGCATTGTTGGGTTTGCTCTGGATCAACCACTTTTTTAGATACTTTTACCAGTTATTTCTAATAGCTTACTCCTTCCAGGGTCAGTTTATGGTCACAGAACAAGAGAACAATGGGCCCAACACAGGTTTCTATTTCAGCAGGATGCTATGGTAAGTAACAGGCACTGGATTTAAATATCAATAGACCTGGGTTCAGATCCTTGCTCTGCTACTTACTAGCTCTACAATCTCAGACAAGTTTTTTTTTTTTAAACTTCTTTGTGCTTCATATCTTTCAGCTATAAAATGGAAGTTATCACTAAGTGGTTGTAAAGATTAAACTTATTTTTCAAAGATTTAAGATTATGCTGACCTCTTTAAACTCATGACTTAGAAAAACTCAAGTGCAATTAGCCTTGAGCTTTTCTTCATATTTTATTTTTATATGAAGGCAGTGGTTGCAAATTAAGCTTTTTTTAAAAAAAATTCTATCCTCAAACAGTACTATTCCTCATTCAGTCTAGTGATGGTTGCTTCATTTACTCCCAAGTATATCAGGGGCCATGACACAAGGAAGGATATTAAGACCTCCACTTACAGGCACATTTCTCATATTTGCTTTCTGTGATACAAAGGGAGGAACATAAAAAGGAGAAAAACTTTCAAGTAAACCCTACAACTTCCAGCTCTAGCCCTGCAACTTTAATGTTCACTTATTTATGATATTAGACCCTCTCCTTCAATGTGAATCATCAGTTACAAACTGGCATATATTTTACTTTAGGGTTATTGAGGGTTTTATCCTAACTTACAGAGTTACCTAATTTAAAAAGCTTGATCACTTTCCATGCCCAATTTAGGCAACTGAATTTCATATCTTCATTAATGTAATTTATGCCCTTCCTGGAGCCAGCCTCTAAGATAGGTGAAGTGCCTCTCTTCTGGGATCCCATAATATTCTGTACATTAACTACTATGCTCACAATTGTAATTATCCAGTTATGTGTCTGTTTGTCCCACTGCACAGCACCCCTTATAGGCAGGAATTTTATTTTTGCATCCCAAGCACCTAGCAGGGTGCCTGACACATAGCAGGCACTGAATAACGTCTACTGAAGAAATGAATTAATAGCTGAAAGAGTACTTACTGCAAATTATTGTTTTAATCTTCCTCTTCCATCTTTGGAGAGAAACATTGGGGTATTTCTAAATCAGAAGGCAGGAAAATAGAATAATCAGTAATAAGCACATGTTAGGATACTAATATTGAGGGTAGGTGTCAATGGCACCTCGTTCTTGTAACTTAAAAAGAGGAAGATGGAGTTGGGGGCTGGAGAGAATTGCAAATATAGACAGACACATATATTTGTACTATTTACCAGCTCCCAACTAGGCCAAGGTTATTCCTAGTTGGATACAATGAACTATGGCAAGCCAAATAAGAATTTATCACAGTAAACTGCAAGAATGTCTGCCCAAAGGTTGCTTCCAATGGGCATTTGAAACTTAACTCTAATGTAAAAAAAAAAGAAAAACAAAACAACACAAAAAGCAGACGGGGGCTCTGGATGTTTGGCTGCAGGATATTGATTCCTCCTCATACAATGAATCGTAAAGTCAAGCTATATGAATTCTCTTGTTGTCTGTCCTTCTCAAAAAGGGCCAGTTTCTGAAAAGGAGGAGAAACAGTAAACCAAAATGTCTGAGGAGGTCAACCAGACTAAGGATCCTGTACACTTAAAACCTCTTTTTCCTGGATGCTGACAATACAGGGGAGGAATTCAGGAAGAGAAAACAGTGCAGGTTGTGAACTAGGACACTGAGTCCCACCACGTGTGGCCTCTGGTAGCCATTAAGGTGTGTGCTTGTTTCCCCAACTCTTGCTTAGGGGCTGTGATGCCTTATCTCACTTGTGAGGATGTTACAGGATTAAACAGATGGGCCAAAAGAAACACCCAAGGAAGGCAGAGGAGCGGTGTTATTGTATCTGTCGGCGAGCATAGAAGGGAAACTTTGGCTGCTTAGTACTTCTGCCTAGGCCCGAGTCTTCTGTCCCAATGTGGCTTGCAGGTGGGGAAATTAGTGGTTTCAGCTGTGGGCAGATAGGTGGCTACGCAAAAAAAAAAAAAACCACCACCAACAAAACACAACGGTATATAAGCAAATTTTTGTGTGTTAGAGGGGCATGCTGGGCAGCTTGCAGGATCCTAGTTCCCCAACCAGGATTGAACCCAGGCCCTCGGCAGTGAAAGGAATGGAGTCCTAACCACTGGACTGACAGGGAAGTCCTGGACACAAATTTATACCAACAATATCTCTAGAATTGGAATATTTCACTGGTGAATAAGGAAGAAAAATTACACCTTTTTAAAGATAAGGTGCCTCTTTTCTGGTTAGCCAAAGAATGGTATATATGAAGAGGGGAAACTCATTAGTAAGTTTTTATAAAATGGTGATCTAAATTCAGAAAAGATCACTCCTTTAGGTTTTGATCTCAAGAACCATGTCAACATGCCAAATTCAGCTGCCCTATTAGAAGTGCCGTAAACCTTGAGAACAAATGTCTTAGCACACCTGCTAGGTAGGATGGCTTATAATAAGAAAGACAGACATGGCGAGTGTGAGTGAAAATGTGGAGAAATTGGCACCATCATATACTGCTGGTGGGAATGTAAAACAGTGCAGCTGGTTTGCAAAACAGTCTGACAGTTCCTCCCAATAATATACCTAGAGTTACCGTGTGACCCAGCAATTCCACTCCTAGGTATGTACCCAAGAGAAACAAAAACGTTCACACAAAAACCTGCACGATTGTTCATGGCAGCATTATTTGTAATAATCAAAAAACAGTCCAAAGTTTCATCAACTGATGAGAGGATAAATAAAACGTAGTATATCTTTATGATTGAATATTATTCATTGATAGAATACTGACAAACATCACCACATGGATGAACCTGGAAAACATTATGCTAAGTGAAAGAAACCACATACATAAAACCCCACCTATTGTACAATTCCATTTATATAAAATGTCTAGAATAGGAAATTTATAAAGACAGGAAGTAGATTAGGGGTAACCAGGTGTGGGAGCCTGTGGGGAAGGGGGGTGATGGCTAATAGGTTTTCTTTTGAGAAGATGAAAATGTTTATTATAATAATGGTTGTGCGACTCTGATGATACCAAAAGTCATCAAATTGTATGTATGTGAATTCTGTCTCGATAAAGCGGTTTTTTAAAAACAGAATTAATGTTTTATGAAACAAACACAGAGACGACGGATCACTACCCATTTGTCAATCCTGTCCAGTACTTTCCTGCTCTTCCTCTTCATTCAGTGGAAATTTCTTCTATTAGTGGAATTATATATTCTGCGCTTAAAATGTATTTTTGCTACAAAATAATGTTAAAAGAGCATTGTTCTGGGGTACCTTGGGAGGTTTTCCTTGAGCTCCTAAGATGACTGTACTGTCGGCTGAGCCACGAAGCATCGGGTCAGACTGTGCAAACTGGCAGGCCTCTCTGGCTTCTATGACATGCAGATGCTCCATTTGGTTAGCACAGTGTTTTTTAAAAGGTGGATTTTTTTTTCATATTAAAAGAAAATCCAGATTTTGAACAATCTGAGATCTGATCAGCTTGGCTCCACATGTAGGCAGGTGACGATCCTGTGGTCGACCCCCCTGAAGGAGGTGGGTGTTCTGTCGTCTGCCGCAGCCCCACGGTTCCAAAGCACCTGACCTGCCTTCTCACCTGGCTGGCCCCTCGGACACCTGGGTTGGAAAGTCCTGAGCTGGGTCCTTAGGATTTCAGGACTACAACCTGTGATTCTGTAGTGTTCTTTGCTCAGAGGTTCTTCTGAGAAACACTGTCATCACACAGAACACAGAGTGGGAAACTGAGCCAGAGGTCCCTCAGGTGAGGAGCAGAACCATGTTTGGCGCTGTCACAAGTAGCAGGTACTCCTGATGAGAAACAGAGAGTCTGGCTGGCTGTTTGTCAGAGGCTGTCCTACAGCCCAGACAAAAGACTAGAAATTGAGCTTTATATACTGTATCTCTCCTGTGTGCTGGGCTATACAGAGATGATTTCATCTCATCCGCACAGGATGAAAATAATTGTACAAATAATTCTAAGTAGGCTTAGAGAGATCCCTTCAGTTGTCCAAGGTCACACAGCTAGTGAGAAAGTAACAATATCGACCCAGTTCTGACTCCAAAGCTGAAGTTTTCTCCACTAAGCCTCATGGCCTTTCAGTTACTAGCCCAGCTAATAAAATTTTAAAGACAATCACATTTTCCCACCTAAATATACCCCATATCCTCATGGGGATTTGATGTGAGTTTACAGCCTTGACTTTCAAGGTTTTTGAATAGGGCCCATACATTCTGCATATATAAATCTTGAAAAAAGTTTCATGAAACAATACCTAACGTTGTGACGGAGTCTGACTCCTTTTCCCTTAAAATCCTGAATTTACTTGCAACCCACAAATAGGCCCTACAGTTTGCAGAACACTGCAATAAAGGTGGGAGTCAAGAAGCCCGTCTTCCATCAGGGGTAACGACAGCTCTAAGAGGCAAGTGTGGATGCTGCCTACTGATGGGATGGGACTGAAGGGAAGAAACGGCAGGGCAGCTGCTGCATCCAGGTACCTGCAGCCAGAGACCCCCGCACAGCCAAGGAATGAAAGTGAAGTCGCTCAGTCATGTCTGACTCTTTGCGACCTCATGGACTGTAGCCTACCAGGCTCTGCGGTCCAGGCAAGAATACTGGAGTGGGCTGCCATTTCCTTCCTGCTGCCAAATCTGTGGGGCTGAGAAAGATAGGAGACAAGAAGGAAGACTGCCTTGCTCTCCCTGGAAGATCAAGACAAAAGCAGGCATTCCAGGCCTTCGGGAGAAGCAAAGAAGATGCTTGAACATCCCCAAGGCCTAGGGGAGAAATCCTAGCAGAGCCGATAAATATGGAGTTCATCACCTTGGATCTGTCTTTGTCAGAGGCCAGGCAGAGTCTCTCTTCGAGCAGAAGATAGCCTTACCTCCCCACAGGATAGCCTTTTTGTTGGGGAAAAAAAATAGCACCCAAAATGGCTTGTGGGGCTAAATAGAAGGTGACCACCAATCCATACCTGTTATTCATGAAGGTGTTTAAAAAAATCAACAACAGAAAACCTGTGTGCTTTTTTCCCCAAAAGGTTGCTGTTGATCCTTGTTCTAAGGCTTCCTTTTGATTTCCAAGAACAGAAATAAGCAAGTAGGAAGGAGATAGCATGATTTAATATATTCTAGCATACTTACTACCACCAAATTGATAGTCACATTCTGAAACAGAACTCTGCCTGAGAAATATTCATGGCATTTGACCAATGATTTTGCTTCCAAAAAATACTCAGAAAGTAATCAGAAACAAGTAAAAAGCATGAAACATTTGAATATTAACTGCAGAATTATCCATAATGTGTCAACAACCTAGGTGCTCAATGAGTGGCTTGGCTTGGTAAACTGTGGGCCATTCTCATGATAGATTATCATTAGGCTACGATCTTATGTAACAGGAGGGAAAGGGGCAGGACACAACTTTTGAAAGAATAACATAGCCCAAGGACACAACACAAACCACATAAACCAATTAGAATCAAATGGGACCAAGACGGCAGACAAGACTAGGCCTTGATCCTCAATCAGCAAGTGAAATGACACACCCAGAGGGGCCTTGACAGTTCCAAGTGAAAGTGAAAGTGAAGTCGCTCAGTCCTGTCCGACTGTTTTCGACCCTGTAGACTGTAGCCCACCAGGCTCCTTCGTCCATGGGATTCAGGAGTGGGTTGCCATTTCCTTCTCCAGGGGATCTTCCTGACCCAGGAATCGAACCCAGGTCTCCCGCACTGCAGGCAGACACTTTAACCTCTGAGCCACCAGGGAAGCCCATGACAGTTCCAAGGCACTGTCAAAACAAGGAGTGGAAAAAAAAAAAAACAAGGAGTGGGCGGTAGCCCAAATCCTGAAAATCTCCATCCCTTCCCCAAAATGGTTGGAATAATCCTCCCACTCATTAGCATATGAAATTACCCAACCTATACAAAACTAACTGGGCCACATTTTGGGGCCACACTTGCCCTCTGTGATGGCCCACACTCTGTCTGTGGAGTGCGCTTCTTTCCGAATCTGAACAAATCCACATCTTACCACATTCACTTTGTCTCTCAGTGAATTCTTTCTGGGATGAGACATCAAGAATCTGAGCTTCATTCGGTTTTGAAACCAGGTACCAGAGGGTTTTGGCTGGGTTCAAATCCCAAGCAGGGTTGATTCTAATTGGTTGATGCGGTTGTGTCCTTGGGCTATGTTATTCTTTCAAAAGTTGTGCCCTGTTACACTTCCACTGCAAGGGGCACAGGTTCAATTCTTGGTTGGGGAAGTTCCACATGCCACGTAGCGCACCCCCCCACCCCCCAAAACAATTAGAAACAAAAAACCTCTAGTTTCTTAAGAGAAGAAACGTGCTAAAGAAGACTCAAAGATTTAGATCATTAAAAAAGAGTTAGGCCTCATTACTCTAGAAATTCTTCCCCCAAAACAAATATACAATCTATAATATATAAAAATCCTGTACATTTATCATAGCTCTAAAGTTAAGCTGTCTTGGCAGGGGGTGGGTAGGAGGGAGGCTAGAGGGAGTGGATGTATGTATGCATATAGCTGATTCACATTGTTGCACACCAGCATTGTAAAGCAATTATACTGTCACTAAAAAAATAAATAAAAGGCGTCTCCACTGTCATCTAAATCTGACCAGCCTGTTAATGCAGATCAGAATCAGGCATCTGCTAGAAGAAAACTATCAGTGTTTACATGGAAAAACTTTTGCCTCACCACTGATGTGTCTTCTTTAATGACTATTTGCTTGTTTCCCATAATTCAGTCCTGAGTCATCTTCTCTTTGCATCTCTGCTCTCTTAGAGACCCCAGGGACCAACTCCACGTGGAGTTTTAACCTCCATTTCTATGTAAATGACCCCAAGTTTCCCTTTCAGCCTTTGGTTCTGTCCAGGATCGCCCTGCGTCCCAATGTCTCAAGCCTATAGGTCTGGTCCCAAAGCCACACTCCATTCTCATTTCTCTATTTGCCAACTTCCTACACCAGCTCCAATTCTAAGAGTCTCATTCCTCCCTTCTGCTTCCCTCACATCAAATTCTGTAACATTCATGTCACTGTACTTTTGAATCATCCCCCATCCCAATTTTTTTTTTTTTTTCATTTCTATTGCCCCCAGCTGTAGTTCTGGCCTTTATTATTTTGTGGATAAGCATGGAGGCTTTGGAACCAGACACTCCAAAGGTTAAAATCCTGGCCTTGGCACTAACCAGCTGTGTTACTTTGGGCACAGTGAATTAACCTCTCTGAGCTTCAGTTGCTTTGGTAAAATGATAATGCCCCTTTCAAAGGGAAGTTGTGAGTTTAAATTAGCTCATATACATAAAGAGCTGAGCCTAGTATGCAAATTTCTTAGAATTCTGTAAATGAGCACCAGATGTTGGCTGTTTATTTCAGATTATTTCAAAAACTGGTATTATTAATATTTTCCTAACGCATAAAACTCCACTGCTTAAAAACTTTCCATTTAATTACATTTTCTTCCCAATTAACTGCCAAATCCTCACTGGGCCTTCAAGGCCTTTCGGAATCAGGCAAAACTTGTCCCCTTCTCTCTCTCCCACGGCTTTCCTAATTTCCAATCAAATTGGACCTTGTACTCTCCTACCTTCGAGCTTCTGGTCACAGTGTTTCTTTTGCTTTGGAATATCCTTCCCCCAGCCTCCACTAAATCCAACCTGTCCTTTAAAACGTCCCCAACTGTTTACAGTTCTCAACTTGAGCTTTTTCATTTGTGAACTCTGTCTCTTTTGGTTGTACCTTTCTAGTGGCTTTTATGGTGTTATAAATAGAATGGCCATAGATTATTACATATTTTATAACCTACATAAATACATTACACATTATGTTGCCTTACCTGTCTTTGTTTCTCAGCATTCTTTGCCCATCACAGGTATTTAGTAAATGATATCTGAATGTCAGGTGAGGTTCAGTTTTCTGTCCACACCTATCACAATGCTGATACTCCATTTTAATAAACTGTGCCTACAATTTCCTCCCCTTTGCAGAATAAATTACACTCTAGTATGCAGACTCAAGGTATGTGGGGCAAAACCTAGTGTTGTGTTATCATCTTGGTTGGTCAAAATCTGTGGGTGCTGGCAGCTTTATGTGGTTAAAGCCTATTCAGGTTGGTCCCTATTCTGATGGTTTGGAGCAATGGCTTTTATGAACTAGTGTTTTAGCAGATTTTTTTGTTTAGTTTTTACTGTGGGAGGTGTTTTTATAGTTCAGAAGCTTGCAAATATATATATATATATTTTTTTTCAATTCCCAGATCTTATTAAAAGTCCTTAAAGTCAAAACAATACCACCAATAACTAATACTAATTGACTGTATACATGCGTGTACGTGCTCAGTTGTGTCCAACTCTTTGTGACACTACAGATGGTAGCCCGCCAGTCTACTTTATCCATGGGATTTCCCAGGCAAGATTACTGGAGTCAGTTGCCATTTCCTCCTTCAGAGGATCTTCCTAACCTAGGGATTGAACCTGTGTCTCCTGCATTGTCACTCGGATTTTTCACCACTGAGCCATCAGGGGAGCCCAATGGATTGTATGCATGCAGCAAATTTTGAGGTTAACGCAGTTTTGTTGTTGTTTTTTTTCCTGCATATTGCCAGTTATCACAAAAATTCATAAGCTCCCCCAAAATAAGTCCTTCCTGTGTAGCAAATTCATTTTGGCACCAAAATGTGTGCCACTGAATAGTTCAACAAATTCAATTCAGGTTTTAGATTTGGGTAAAGCCAGGTTACATTTGCATGAAACGACTCCAGTGTTACTGGGAGCAACGTGGGTGATGAGGGTTCCCTGTGTGGACCCAGCAGTGGTAGAACAGAAGTGGAGCAAGGTGGACCGGCCCTGCAAGGCCCCAGCAAGGACAGACCCTCCCCTCCGTCTTTTGGTCCCTCTCACGCTGCTAGGGCTCCTGGTACAGGGCTCTGCTCCCCCTCCCTCCACCTCCTCCCTCCCCTCCACCTCACTCCTCCCCGCCTGCTCTTTCTCAACAATGGCTCCTGCTTCACAAACACAGTGCTTAAAGCACCTAGTTCCCGGGATTTATACCTGCCAAGTGCTGTGGGGAACAAGTTTTTCTCAAGCCCAGGAATCAAAAGGCACTTATTTCAACACTTGAGCGAAAAATAGTAACTAAGAAAATCAATAATTTCATCCCAAGCAGGAGAATGGATTTTTATGAGGCCATCTCTATGGTTTCCTGCCCATCTTTTTAAAAAAGTATAATATTAGTCTCTTGAATCTTTTTTCCTCTTGTGTTTTCTTACCTTACCTAAAGAAATGTAAACTTTTTGCAGGTAGAAACGTATGTGAACTGGTAATCGCTCAGTCATGTCTGACTCTTTATGACCCCATGGATTGTAGCCCACCATGCTCCTCTGTCCATGTGATTTCCTAGGCAAGAATACTGGAGTGGGGAGCTATTTCCTCCTCCAGTGGATCTTCCCAACCCAGGGATCGAACCTGGGTCTCCCTCATTGCAGGCAGATTCTTTACTGTCTGAACCACCAGGGAAGCTCAGGAACATATATCCTGACCTAAATATTATGTGGTAATAAGGTGTCTTCAAAAGCTATATGTTTCTTAAAGATAATTAGAAGACTCAAATAATATCTTGACGTGGCTATAAATTCCTTGATGGTTAAAAGTGAGCCTCTTATCTTTTTCAGTTTTTTTTTTTTTAATGGAGCAAAAGAACACAAACGAGATTGGAGGAAGAACTGCTAGAGCAACAGAAGAATGCCAAAGAGGGGAAGGGAGACGCCTACCAGAGTAGAAGCCAGCGCCAGCGTGTTCCACTCTAAAATGTTTCTGAATCTATCCAACATCTAAGAAACGTGGCCCAAGGCGGGTTGTGAGCCCTAAATGTATGGGTGAGATGCTATCTAAATCCACACAGAGCAATAAGAAAGAATGTACATGCGTATCTCCCAAAGCAAAAAGATTGGAAGAGGACCCAAGGCAGAAGACTTGCATTCTTCTAAACTGAGATGCTGACCGCATCATTGCTTGGAACTCTTAAGATTCAAGGACAGACCAGATAAGTGGAGCCAAGAGAGCCTGTGAAGGAAAGGAAACCACTGTCTTACTCTGTTCCAGCTCAGTTCAAGTATTCTTAGTCTTAAATGTGCTACCAAAAACATACGATTGTCACAGTCATAGGTTAACATTTGTAGCTGAGAAAGAATCCACGTGAAACACTTGAAAGAACTCTTTTAGGTAAAACTTTCACTTAGGAAAGTTTCCAAGTTTAATCAGATCCCTTCCCCTTCCTCTGGTCTCTCCTTTACTCTCTGTTGTCTAAGAAATTAAAAAAAAAAAAAAAAGGACCCATCCATTTGTTAGTGAGAGAATAAAGGGAAGGGCAGCATGGAGCTTCTTCCGTAAGAGTGAGAAGGCACATTGTTCAGGTCAAAGTGTCTGTGGATAGTAGGGGAGGGGGCAGAAACTAATATTTATTGGGCGTTTACATATGCTGCTAAGCTGCTAAGTCACTTCAGTCGTGTCCGACTCTGTGTGACCCCATAGACGGCAGCCCACCAGGCTCTGCCGTCCCTGGGATTCTCCAGGCAAGAACGCTGGAGTGGGTTGCCATTTCCTTCTCCAATGCATGAAAGTGAAAAGTGAAAGTGAAGTCGCTCAGTCGTGTCTGACCCTCAGCGACCCCCTTGGACTGCAGCCTTCCAGGCTCCTCCATCCATGGGATTTTCCAGGCAAGAGTACTGGAATGGGGTGCCATTACATATGCTAGGCACCATAAATGCTTTGTATGTAGCGTGTGAAAGTGGCTCAGTAATGTCTGACTCTTTGCAACCCCATGGACTGTAGCCCTCCAGGCTCCTCCGTCCATGGGTTTACCTCCTTATAATTCTCTGTTCCTTGGAGTGGTTGCTACTTCCTTATTTTACAAAGGAGGAAGGTAAGGTGGCCTAGGCTGACCCAGTTAGCCCCTCTGGCTCCAAAGTCCAAGTCTTGTACATGATGTCCTGCATGGATGTCTCCTTATAGTCTCTGCTTTGGTACCTCAAACCCAACGCTCTCAAAAAAGACCCATTTCCTCCTTGGTTCCTCCCTCTCCCTAACTCCCAACAATCAACAAATCATCGAGTCCCATGGTCTCCGCCTCTTTCATCTATGTCTCTGGTCTACCTCCTTCCCTCTTTTGGAAGACCACCATCTTAGTTCAAGCTGTGGTCTCCTGCTTGGGTTTATCCCAACAGTTTCTAACTACCTAACGTCTCTGGGCCTCAGCCTCAGAAAACTCCAAGTGATTTTTCTAAAGTAACTAAGATAATACAATCATGGTATTCCCTGACTTAAAAAACCCTCCTATGACTTCCCACTGCCCTTTAAGAGAGCCTTCAAACATCTTAGTGGAGCGCCATAGTCAGCGTCTGCTGCCCCCTCCTGCCTGATGCCCCACCGTCCCCTCAATCAGGATGACCCTCCACCTGCCCGCCTCCTGCCTGACCTTCAGCTTAGACGTCTCTTGCTCTCAGAAGACTCCCCTTAGCGCCCACGCTAAGCACACGCTACTTCTGGCATCCTCACCAGGCCTATAACTGCCCACACACGTGGCCTTCTAGTCTACAAACCCCTCAAGTGCTGGGTGAGCTTTATTCACCATGTTTCTTGGCATCAAGCTGAACGCTTGGCCAAGGGGAGCCACTCAATCCATGAGTAAATGCTTAAACAGAGTGGGGAAAGTAATGAAGAGCCATGGGTCTAATCATGACTTTGCTACCAACTCCTGTATAGTTCAGGCTTCCCTGGTGGCTCATTGGGTAAAGAATCTGTCTGCCAATGCAGGAGATGCAGAAGACTCGTGTTCGATCCCTGAGTTGGGAAGATCCCCTGGAGGAGAAAATGGCAACCCACTCCAGTATTCTTGGCTGAGAAATCCCATGGACAAAGAAGCCTCGTGGGCTACAATCCATGGGTCACAAAGAGTAGAATACAGCTTAGCAACTAAACAATG
The DNA here is from genome assembly GCF_000754665.1 of Bison bison bison. Taxonomy (NCBI): domain Eukaryota; kingdom Metazoa; phylum Chordata; class Mammalia; order Artiodactyla; family Bovidae; genus Bison; species Bison bison. The sequence continues at coordinate 926,119 of NW_011494628.1, forward strand.
AAACTCACATGAAAACAAAATGCTAATGACACAAACTACCTGTATGAAATAAGTAAGCTACAAGAATCTATTGTACAGCACAGAGAATGCAGCCAATACTTTATAATCACTATAAATGGAGTACAATCTATTAAAACTTTGAATCACACACACACATGAAATGCGAAGCTTTCCCATCCTTCAGGTGGGATCTGCATCTCACCCCTCACTCTCCATCCCCAGCCCTGCAACCCTCTCCCAGGGATCAGGATAAATATGAGAGGGTTTTTTTTTTTTCTTTTCAATATTTAAAAAACTGACATGGAGGTGGAAATATATGGTATGATCTTTGATTCTGTAGAAGACTCTTCTTCCAGGTGATAAAGATCCAAGAGGATTAAACAGCCAAAAGATCTCATGAAGCTCACGACCGTGCAAAAAGTGGGAGATATGTATTCATGTGGAAAAGAGGAAAATATCAGGGGGCAAAGTCTCAAATGTATTTATAAGGTGATGGGCCCTGAACTCCTATTTACAATACAGGAAAGGCAACTTGGGGTAGACTGTGGGCAGCCCCCCAAAGACACAAACTCGGTGTGCTGTGGCCGTCACAAACCACCAGACTGTAGGGTAAACAGAAAACACCGTCACCCTGCCTTGAGTGTACGCTACTCCCTTCAGGGCTGAGGTCTGTCTGGAGATGGGTAACAAAAATAATCAAGAGCACTGCGAGTTTATAAAGAGAAAAGACAGTAGATCTGTAATTAGTAGAGCTAAAGAGTAAAGGAGGAGTACCATGTAGGGAATTCAATCAAAAACGCCCACAATGCAGGAGACCTGGGTTTGATTCCTGGGTTGGGACGATCCCCTGGAGAAGGAAATGGCAGCCCACTCCATTTTTTCCCCAGGATTTGCCTGGGAAATCCCATGGACAGAGGAGCCTGGCGGACTACAGTCCATGGGGTCACAAAGAGTGGGACATGAGTGAGAGACCACCACACACACACCACACAGGGTAACCCCACACACCTAGAAACAGCGGTATTGCCTTAAGGTTGAATCAAAGTGAGAGGTAGGGATGATTGTGGGTGGAAAGTGTCATACGATATTTTAAGTGCTATTTTCTACTTACTATAATATTAAGTAGTAGTTTAAAGAAGAGTCATAGAGTTTTAGAACATGGTTGTAATCAGCCCCCAGTGTTTTAAATGAAGGTCCTGAGAAGGCCAAGGTCATAACATTCCGTTATGGCGGAGTAATAGAAAGAACCCACGCCTCCTGACTCTCAGCCTAGCTCATGCTCTTTTCTTGATTTAATACAAAAAGACTGTGACAGATGACTGAGACCCAAAGAATTAGAGAAGTTGGAGACAAGGCCTGATAAATAATGTACTGTTAAGGAAAACCAGAATCACGTGTGCAGTAACCCTGAACGTTGGAGGCTGACATGGTAGAGTGCAACAATGTTTTCTCACAAAATAGCCCTTTGTGGCACTGTTGGAGGCAGGAGACTGGCCTGGGTGACCTGCTGAGCTAAACCCATCTGGCTTTCTCACTCAGAGCACCTATCCGACAACACACTGTCCACCAGGGCAGTGCCCAGGCTGCTTCCCACTGCTGCATTCCCGTCAAGGTTGGACATCCAGGCCAACTCCAGCTCCTCCAGGAATGCTGAGGTCAGTGGAATTCTACCAGCACTTGCCGGGTGGGGAGGGCAGACAGGTGCCAGTGGAAATGGTATGGAGGATACGAGGGCCAAACATCCCAGGAAATCCGACTGCTGCATCTGCTGGGAGCCTGGTGGTCAGAATGCTTGGAACCCAGGAAGGCTGGGAGCGGGAAGTATCTCGGGTATTCCAGTCCTCCCCTCTTGGCACTTCGGAAGCAAGAGAAAATAAAGCGGGGAAACCTGTTGGACTAGACCGTCAGGGCTGCTCTCCTGAAGTTGGCGGCCGCCTCCTGCTAGGAGGGATCTGATGGTTTTTCCTTCTGAGCAGAGAAGACGTGAGGACCAGAGGGATCCGAGAGAGCAAGCGAGCTGCCTGTTTGCCAAGATGTGTAGGGAAGACCTGGGAGGTGTGAAGGAGCAAGCTTCAACCTAGTCCTTCCGGGCTGAGGTGACACCTTAGTTGTTGTTTAGTCGCTAAGTCGTGTCTGACTCTTTGCAACCCCACGGATGGTTGCCTGCCAGGCTCCTCTGTCCATGGGATTTCCCAGGCAAGAACACTGGAATGGGTTGCCGTTTCCTCTTCTAGGGGATCTTCCCGATCCAGGGATCAAATTCATGTCTCCTGCACTGGCAGGCGGATTCTTTACCACTGAGCCACCAGGGAAGCCTGTGGTGATGTGTACAAGTGCGCAAACAACATGCTTGTGGGAAGAAAAGGAAGCTGCTTGAACAGATACATACTTCTTCGGCAGAGGTGTGCAGCTGAGGAATCAGATTCCAAAAGTTTGTCTCAGCAGAGAAAAAAAGAACCCCAAATGTTTCACCTTTTTATTCAAGCTTGTCTTCCTTCTCCTAGTCCATCTTAAGTTAACGAAAAGATGTTCTAATGGGAGAAGTAAGGAATACCAGGAATGATGAAAGAGAAAGATCTGAGCATGAAGCTGGAGGACAGATAAATGCAGGTGAGTGAGAGACACGTGGGCGCCTGTGTGGGGGGACAGATCATGGCATTCTTCCCTCTAACACTGTGCAGGACGAGGGAGTGACTGTTTTCAACTCTGTGCATGTGTGCGTGCTTAGTCGCTTCAGTCATGTCCAATTCTGCGACCCTGCGGACTGTAGCCCGCCAGACTCCTCTGTCCATGGATTCTCTAGGCAAGAATACTGGAGTGGGTTGCCATGCCCTCCTCCAGGGGATCTTCCTGACCCAGGGATCGAAACCCCATCTCCTGTGTCTCCTGCACTGCAGGTGGATTTCTTACCGCTGAGCCACCGGGTCAGGCCTTTTCAACTATGTACCTGTCCACTAATAACTTCTACCTCCCAGAGGCTAGCACTACGGGCTCACCAGGCCCACAGTAGGGTTTGAGTTTAGCATTTTACCTCTGTGTCTTAACCTGCAAGGAGTGGGATTAAATATTCAGCAAAGACCAGACCACAGGAGTTGGCTTTGCTGGACACACTTCTGGGGGCGATGACCAAATAGGAATGCTCTTTTATTCCACATTTTTCTCTGGGAAGGGCAGAGACTCACGTGGCTTTATGCAGACATTTGCAGAAAAAAAATAAGTATTCCAATTGAATTCTGACTTGGTGATTTCGAACAACCTATATATAAACTTTGTGTAATGCAATATCTGAGACATAAGGTATTTATCTTTTCATTGTAAGAAAGAAGCTAAATTACCTTTTTCCTCCTTACCATTCCCCCTCCTCCTCCGTTTTTCCTTCCAAAAGTTGCCATATCTATTTTATTTAATGGTCTAAAAAGGTTGCATCACATTTGGTATTCCACAAAGAGGAAAATTATTAAAAAGTGAAGAAAGACAGCACTGCTTGCTTAGAAAATAAGATGTATGAACCGTTAAGAATGGGAAAACACCAGCTACTATGGTAGAGAGAAGACATTTTTGCCAAATTTAGAACCCACTTGAAAATCACGGGTTCTAAGTTTAGAACTGAACTAAAAAACTTGAGCTCACATTGCATTTGGCATTCGTTAAAAAAAATTCTAAAATACTAATTAAAGGAAAAAAATTATTCTCTTAGTAGTTCTAGAAGCAGGGAATTATTTTCAAACAAATTCTTTATTGGCTCAATAGACTGGCCTGCACTTAAAAAAGAAACACTTTTTTTTCTAATTAAATTTTCCTTACAAAATAATGATTTAAAATCAAGAGGAACAGCAGTTTGCCAAAGTCTTTAAAGAGCTACAGAACTGTTGGACCCAGACCTTGGACCCAAATAAATATACCAGGTGGTCGTACAAACTTCGTATTTATATATTAGTTGGTGTCCAAGATAGAAGCAATTACATCTACTGCTGATAAACTTTAACTAATAAAAACGCAATAACACTGGAAAATATCACTCTAAACAAAACAAAGACAAACACTTAACAGCATTATTTTTATTTTCTAATTTAGTTGTTTAGTCACGAAGTCATATCTAACTCTTTTGCGACCCCATGGATCGTAGTCTGCCAGGCTCTTCTGTCCGTGGGATTTCCCAGGCAAGAATACTGGAGTGTGTTGCCATGCTAAGCTAATTATTGCAACATCACTAAGAATTGGATCAGAATTGCTGCTCTGGTGAAGACTATAAAAAGTTTCAGACTCAAAAGGTCCAAAGTAGTAAAATGAAGAACTGATAGTGAGTAGAC
>NW_011494628.1:930528-941390 GCF_000754665.1 Bison bison bison
TAGACAGTGTTTAAAAGGCATCCACTGACTTAACATGATTTCAGACAGCCAACAACTTTCATAGTTATAGAAAACTTAAAGCTGACTTGTGCCATCTTACACATGCATACACGGACACACACACACAAACACACATCTATAGATAAATAGATAATAGCCTGAGAACCTGAATTCACATAATTACACTAGAGGTTAAACATGAATATTCAGTGCAAATATTTGCCACGGCAAGTACTTAAAAACACAAAATTTGGGGGGAAAACTTGTTTTTCTTTCTGTTTATTACAATGGAGTCTGAATACATTTCTGAGAGACCTTAGGGATCAGGCTTAGCAACTGGTGCATTTGACACTCTTCCTTCAACAAGATCATTTACTCAGCAGTTCAAAACCCTGTAACTTTAATTTCAGGCACTTTCAAAAACTCCTGTTGAAGAACATAAGATTAGTTCTTGAGGTGACTGACTTTATTTTTCTTACCAAGAAGGTCCAGTTTGTACTGATGGAAACAGGGTCAAAATTTTAAGTTGTAAAAGCAAAAAACACTCTATGTATAAGTGGAAAAGGACTTGTCCAGAATATATATTAGTTATATTCATTTATTTTTGCCGTGCTGGGTCTTCGTTGCTGTGCAGGTTTTTCTCTAGTTGTGGCGAGTTGAGGCTGCTCTCCACTTGTGGTGTGTGGGCTTCCCATTGTGGTGGCTTCTCTGTTGTGGAGCACGGGCTCTAGGGTGCTCGGGCTTCAGTAGTTGCGGCACATGAGCTCCGCAGTTGTGGCTTCCCGGCTCTAGAGCACAGGCTCAGTAGTTGTGGCATATGGGTTTAAGTTGCTCCACTGCATGTGCGATCGTTCAAGATCAGGGATTGAACCCATGTCTCCTGCATTGGCAAGGGGATTCTTTACCACGGAGCCACTAAGGAAGTCCCTAGAATATGTTTTTTAATTTACTTATTATTATATAAACATAGTTAAGCAGATATTAAGTAGTCAGCAAAAACAAAACTGGGAGCTGACTCTGGCTCAGATCATGAACTCCTTATCGCCAAATTCAGACTTAAATTGAATAAAGTAGGGAAAACCACTAGACCATTCAGTTCAGTTCAGTTCAGTTCAGTCACTCAGTCGTGTCTGACTCTTTGAGACCCCATGGACTGCAGCACACCAGGCCTCCCTGTCCATCACCAACTCCCCGAGTTTACTCAAACTCATGTCCATTGAGTCAGTGATGTCATCTAACCATCTCATCCTCTGTCATCCACTTCTTCTCAGACCATTCAGGTATGACCTAAATTAAATCCCTTATGAATATACAGTAGAAGTGACAAATAGATTCATGGAATTAGATCTGATAGAGTGCCTGAAGAACTATGGATGGAGGTTCGTGACATTGTACAGGAGGCCATGATCAAAACCATCCCCAAGAAAAAGAAATGCAAAAAGGCAAAATGGTTGTCTGAGGAGGCCTTACAAATAGCTGAGAAAAAAAAAAGAAGCAGAAGGCAAAGGAGAAAAGGAAAGATATATCCATCTGAATGCAGAGTTCCAAAGAACAGCAAGGAGAGATAAGAAAGCCTTCCTAAGTGATCAATGCAAAGAACAGAATGGGAAAGACTAGAGATCTCTTCAAGAAAATTAGAGATGCCAAGGGAACATTTCATGCAAAGATGGGCACAATAAAGGACAGAAATGGTATGGACCTAATAGAAGAAAATATTAAGAAGTGGTGGCAAGAATACACAGAAGAACTGTACAAAAAAGATCTTAATGACCCAGATAACCACGATCGTGTAATCACTTACCTAGAGCCAGACATCCTGGAGTGCGAAGTCAAATGGGCCTTGGCAAGCATCACTACAAACAAAGCTAGTGGAGGTGATGGAATTCCAGTTGAGCTATTTCAAATCCTAAAAGATGATGCTGTGAAAGTGCTGCACTCAATATGCCAGCAAATTTGGAAAACTCAGCAGTGGCCACGGGACTGGAAAAGGTCAGTTTTCATTCCAATCCCAAAGAAAGGCAATGCCAAAGAATGCTCAAACTACCGCACAATTGCACTCATCTCACACGCTAGTAAAGTAATGCTCAAAATTCTCCAAGCCAGGCTTCAACAGTATGTGAACCGAGAGCTTCCAGATATTCAAGCTGGATTTAGAAAAGGCAGAGGAACCAGAGATCAAATTGCCAACATCTGTTGGATCATCAAAAAGCAAGAGAGTTCCAGAAAAACATCTACTTCTACTTTATCGACTACCCCAAAGCCTTTGACTGTGTGGATCACAACAAACTGTGGAAAATTCTTAAAGAGATGGTAATACCAGACCACCTGACCTGCCTCCTGAGAAATCTGTATGCAGGTCAAGAAGCAACAGTTAGAACTGGACATGGAACAACAGACTGGTTCCAAATCAGGAAAGGAGTATGTCAAGGCTATGTATTATCACACTGATTATTTAACTTTTATGCAGAGTACATCATGCGAAATGTTGGACTACATGAAGCATAAGCTAGAATCAAGACTGCAGAGAGAAATATCAATAACCTCAGATATGCAGATGACAGCACCCTTATGGCAGAAAGTGAAGAGGAACTAAAGAGCCTCTTGATGAAAGTGAAAGAGAAGAGTGAAAAAGCTGGCTTAAAACTCAATATTCAAAAAATGAAGATCATGGCATCTGGTCCCATCACTTCATGGCATATAGGCAGGGAAACAATGGAAACAGTGAGAGGCTTTATTTTCTTGGGCTCCAAAAGTCACTGCAGGTGGTGACTGCAGCCATGAAATTAAAAGACATTGGCTGCTTGGAAGAAAAGATATGACCAACCTAGACAGCATATTAAAAAGCAGAGACATTACTTTGCTGACAAAGGTCCATATAGTAAAAGCTATAGTTTTTCTAGTAGTCATGAGTAGATGTGAGAGTTGGACCATAAAGAAAGCTGAGTGACAAAGAATTGACGCTTTTGAACTGTGGTGTTGGAGAAGCCTCTTGAGAGTCCTTGGACAGCAAGGGGATCAAACCAGTAAATCCTAAAGGAAATCAGTCCTGAATATTCATTGGAAGGACTGATGCCGAAGCTGAAGCTCCAATATTTTGGCCACTGGATGCAAAGAACTGACTCACTGGAAAAGACCCTGATGCCGAGAAAGAGCGAAGGCAGGAGGAGAAGGTGACAACAGAGGATGAGATGGTTCTGTAGGATCACTGACTTGATGGACATGAGTTTGAGCAAGCTCCAGGAGTTGGTGATGGACAGGCGTGCTGCAGTCCATGGGGTAGCAAAGAGTCAGACACGACTGAGCAACTGAACTGAACCAGATTTTATGTCATTCTCATAATAGCACCTGTAGCTCTCATTAAGGGACAGAGGTGAACATTTCTAAGGTGTGTGTCAAAATCAGAATATGAACTTACATCCCCAGCATCCACTGGCTCACACACTTCTGAATCCATGTTTTTCAACAAATCCTTCTCTCCTTGTAAATGAGCCACTAACACTGAATTTCATAGTCTCTTCTGTCTTCACTATTGCCCTCATTTATTGAAAATTCTTGTTTATAATGAAGTTAATATTTTGGACCATTGCCTTCTTTGCTCAGTCTTGATACCTAGATAAACAGAAGGAAATAAGAGAGAACCTCTGGATAACAAAAAGTATTTCTTGAACCTCTAGGAGGTGGGATGAGCACCATTCTCAGATGGTGGTTGATTCCATCTCTGTGAAGAATTTGCTTTTCTTGGACTACAGAGACAGAAAGGACCACACACTTGTGCCAATGCCAGGAACACGTGGCCAGTGACACTGGTGCCCTGGAAGGTGACTCTATTAGGCATGAATAGGAGCAAGAAAAAGCTGAGTGGTCCACATCCAGATTTCCTGATTGTCTTTGCAGAGACAGCTCCCAGACTCTTAAACTGTCTTCCAGAATTTTCAGTTCTTTTTCCTGTAATTTTTTTCCCACAGAAATAATACATGAATAAGTTTAGCATACAATTAGGGAACCCAAATACTTGGTTCCACTGGGCATTTGTCCAAGTCTAAACCCAAGTTTTCATATTTTCCTTTGCTTTATAACTGTAGGACTTGTCTATGATTCTAGCCCTATATCTATGAGAAATATGTATTTCAATCCAGAATTTAAGAATGGATGAGCAAACTAGACGGTGGTAGGTAGGCTTTCCTGAAGAGAAATGCTTTTCTCCATGTGCAGGGCAAAGATATATTGCTGATAGTCAGCAAAACAAAACAAAACAAAACAAAACAATGAAATAGTTTCGATTCTCTATTTCAAACATCTCATTAGATACCTCCACCTTGAACAGAACAGACTCCAGAAACAGACCCACATGTTTGTATACAGTTAACAACTGATTTCCAACAAGGGTGGTGAGACAATTCAAAGGGAGAAAGGAAAATCTTTTCAACAGATTCTGCTGGAACAACTCCAAACCCATTGGGGGAAAAATGGACATTGACCCTTATGTCACAAAATACATAAGAATTAACTCAAAATAAATGATAAACCTAAATGCAAAACTCATGGGGTCACAGAAGAGTCTGATATGACTGAGCGACTAAATAACAACAAGACTAGAAAAAGCTTAATCAGAGGGGGAAAAAATCTATTCCTTATTGAAGGAGGCAACAGTGTCTTAGAGAGGATACAAAAACAAACATTCATACGATAAATTGAACTTCATCAAAACTTTAAAATTTGCTCTTAGAAAGATACTGTTAAGAAAAATGAAAAGATAAGACACAGATTGGGAAAATATTTATAATACATACATTTGATAAAGGACTGGTGTCCAAAATATACAAAAAACCATTACAGCTCAGTAAGAAGACAACCAAGGTAATTTTTAAAATGGGCAAAGACTTGAACAGACACGTCACAAAAGAAATTATCTGAATGTCTGATAAGCATGTGAAAAGGTGGTCCACATCATGAGTCATCAAGTAAGTACAAATTAAAACCACAGTGAGATACTACTACATGCAATTAGAATGGCTAATGTTGGAAAATTGACAGTACCAAGTGTTGATGAAGATATGGAACAACTGCTGGTACATCACTTTGGAAAACTAGGAGTTTCTTAAAACAGTAAATGCACACCTACCATTCAACCTTGTTATTCCATTCCTAGGTATGTTCCCAAAAGAAACAAAAATCAATGTCTACACAAAGACTTCACTGGAATAGTCACAGTAGCTTTATTTGTAATAGCCAAAAAGCAGAAACAAACCAAATGTCGAATAACTAATAAATGGATAAACAAGTTGTGAAATATCTATACAGTGGAGCATCAGTTAGTAATAAAAAGGAATAACTACTGATACAGACATGAGAGGGTCTGTATCTGTATGATATACAGTCCATGGGATTCTCCAGTAGTTCCCTTCTCCAGGGGATCTTCCCAACCCAGGGATCGAACCCAGGTCTCCTGCACTGCAGGTGGATTCTTTACTAGGGAAGCCCATGATATAATGTGAGTGGGTCTCAAAATCATTATGCTGGGACTTCCCTGGAAGTCCAGTATCTAAGACTCCGTGATCCCAATGTAGGGGCCTTGGATTTGATCCCTGGTCAGGGAACTAGAGCCCACATCCTGCAACTGAAGATACCACATGCTGCAATGAAGATTGAAGATCCCCACACGTTCCAATTAAGACCTGGCGCAGCCAAATAAATAAATAAAATATTTTTTAAAAAATGGTGGGCCTAGCTATTCTTTTCTGCTTGTGATCCAAAAGTGGTCAGTATCCCTCTTAAAATGGGATGCCTAGGACAGTATATGGTCTTCCAAAAAGATGGAAGGTCGGTTACTGGCTCCTTTCTTCTCTGCCTCTACTACTGTAATGTAGCCTGATGTGCCACTAACCTTTTTAGCTCCAAAGCTGATGTATATTAACTTGTAGTATATTCAAATATTCAGAGGTTTTTTTTCCCATGTAAATTCTAAAGACTCACTGGAAAAGACCCTGATGCTGGGAAAGATAGAAGGCAGGAGGCGAAGGGAACGACAGAGTATGAGATGGTTGGATGGCATCACTGACTCAATGGAAATGAGTTTGAGCAAACTCCAGGACTTGGTAATGGACAGGGAAGCCTGGAGTGCTACAGTCCATGCAAAGCGTCGGACATGACTGAGTGGCTGAATGACAACAACAAATTCTAATGACACCATCAGGCATCTGAAGAAGGGGTGGCTTAAAGGAGGAGGAGGGTGAGAGTGGAAGACAGGAGAGAATTAAGTACTTGTAGATTCTGCCAAGTTATTAAGTGTTTACTGCCCCTGATAGCAAATGGAGGCCATCTCCGCACCCACTCCTCCTTTCAAGGCCTCCTATCAGTTACTTACCAACTCTGTTCCCTAATAAGTAACTGCCTGTTCAACAGTCTGCCTCGGCACACAATCTGACGCCCGGCCTCCTCCTCCCAGCAGTGCTACCCCTGATAGCTACTGGGCACTTGTGGTGAGTGATTAGAAGCAGGGCATCTTGGCAATTGCTGTAGAACACATATATCCAGGAAATGCATTTATGTTAAAGTTCCTAGCAGTTCAGATGCTGAGCATCAGGTAAAAGCCTTACCAAAAAATACGCAGGGAACTGGATCAAGAAACCAGTCTCTTGGGGACTTCCCTGGCAGTTCAGTGGTTAAAACTCTGGGCTTCCACTGCAGGGGGCACGGGTTCCATCCCTGGTCAAGGAACTAAGATCCTGTACACTGTGCAGTGTGGCCAAAAAAAGAAACCAGTTTCTTACCTTGCCTTTTTCCATGTAGATTCTTCATAAAAGAAACATTGCATGTTTGTTGTTAGATTTTCTAAAGTAAAGTACAATATATTCAGTGGGTGTGGACAAGGATTGTTTTTCCAGGTTATTCCCTTAAAACTTCAAGTCATTTAAAAGGAAAGACAGCTGAAGAAGTTTTGGTACTTTTTTCTTCTATAGTCAACTTCAGGCTGATGGTCACTAAACACTCCTCTATTCAGACATTCCTTCCATCAGATCAGAGACCCTCCCCCTCTTAACATACACACCACCAGCAGTCTTGTCATTCTCATGGCCTCCTCTTAGCAATTCAGGGCTAATATTCCTCCACATGGGAAAATCATCCCCTCTGTGTCATTCAGCCTTCTCTCCCTTCAATCCTAGACAGGGCCCATAAGGTCCTCGGTCACCTCTTCTTTTTCCAAAATTATCCTCAGGCTGTTTCCACTGGCTTTTCCCTCTCCTCCTTTACATACAACCAGGACCCTCCAATATGGAAAACATATTGGTTCAATACCACTATAACAATCCATCTCTTTTTTTTCACTCCCATCCGAACACCTCAAATGATTACTCAACATTTTTTCCTTCCTTGGATTCACCACTTAACGCTGTTTTTATTAGTCTGAAAACTGGTATCCTCCTAAGGTCAATAAGGACTTTTGAGTTGAACAAATTTGATGGTCTTCACTGGGGATTTATCTTCTCATATACTGCTCCTTGGGGCTTCCCAGGTGGCTCAGTGGTAAAGAATCTCCCTGCCAATGCAGGAGACATGGTGCAATCTTTGGGTCAGGAAGATCTTCTGGAGGAGGAAATGGCAACGATTCCAGTATTCTTCCTGGAGAATCCCACGGACAGAGGAGCCTGGTGGGCTACAGTCCGTGGGGTGACAAAGAGTTGGACACGGCTGAGCACGCATCATCGTACTGTTCCTTATAGTATTGGGAGTGGGATACCAGCAGGAGTGGGAGAGACTGGAGAGGAGTTATACCTGTTGGGAGAACTGTGGAGGTTGCTGGTGTGGTTTCCTCTGTGAGACTGTCATTGCTCACTCTATCCCCTTAGGGACAATTTCTTAGTGTAGGAAACCAGCAAATTCTTTGCCCTGAAGTTGGGGTCAAAAATCACCCCAACCTCTTCCTCTTTCCCACTAATTATAACTGAACAGCAGGTGCTTAGGTCTGAGAGGGGCCCATCGAGTCTCTGATCTCCACTCTGGGTGCTCTTCACCAGGAAGTCTCTCGTGCTCAAGAATTGCAGCTCTCACCCATCCTCAATCCTTAATTCTGTATCTTCTCCCTTTCTCTTTTCTTGTTTCACACTGAGTTTCTCTTGGTATCACTGTCTTTCACACAGCCTCATGGTCTGTCCTGGGACTGACCTTTTCATTACAAGGAGCATCCCCCAAACCACACTCAGAAACCACAATTCCCTTCTCTTGTCCTCACAGAGGCACTGAGTAGAGAAATAAGCCTTAATTAATTGGAGACTCTCTCTTCTTTAAAAGCCATCATTGCTAATCTCGAACTTCTCAGTGGAATGGAATCTTGAGAAGTCAGTCCTTTGGTTGTTGGTGTTCAGTCGCTCAGTCCATGCAACCCCATGGACTACAGCCTGCCAGGATCCTCTGTCCATAGGACTTCCCAAGCAAGAGTACTGGAGTGGGAAGCCATTTCCTTCTCCAGGGGATCTTTCCACCCCAGGAATTGAGCCGAGTCTCTCGTGGCAGGTGGATTCTTTACCACTGTGCCACTAGGGATGCCCAATCCTTTAGTTATGTCACCTTTAAATAATTATGTAGTGAGTTTATCTGAAGAATGCAGAATTCTGCCCCAAGCCACTGGGGTTTGCAGTCTGTGTGCCCATCATCCTAGCGTCACCTGAGTACCCTATACCTTGAGAAGCAAGAATGATATTCTAATAAAGGAATTTGATGGCTTAAAGAGCCACCGGTTAAACGTGAAAGTCTCCATCAGTACAAAAGCCAGGAGCCTTTGTCAAATTACATGCTTTTAAGTTAAACACATGGATGTGAAAATATCTATGAAAATCTCCATGCATTTTAATGACTTAGAGTTATTAACCTGAGGTTTGAAATCCTCTTCAAATGTGTACATTTTTCTAGTGCAAAGGTTCATCACTTTCATCAGCTCCTTAAAGGGTTTGTGGCCTCCAAAAGGTTTAGGAACTTCTAAGTTAGGGGAAAGATAAGATTAAAATCACAATATTATTATTTCATGTATTTCTAAATGTAATACATAAAAATAGCAAATAACTTCCATTTTAGCAAACAGCAAAAAAAATGTTGAATACTGTAAATAATCACAATATCATTAGTAACTATGTTTAAACACTAATATAGACAATATTTTTCTAGTATTTTATCTGTCAACAAGTATTTACCTGAATATACATAAAACAAGTTTATCAGGAAGAGGGAAGTTCATATACAGATTTTAACCTAGACTGAAAACTACCAATAGACTTATTTCCACTACTATTTAAAAAAAAAAACTTCAATCAGGTAATTTAAAGGCAATATGAATACAAATAAAGTCAGAATTTAAATAGTTCCTCAGTTACAGCACCTATTGTCTTACCCTGGATAAGAAAGATAAATTATTGTACCTGCTTTATAAAAGATCGATTAAAAGATACACTGTGGAAACCTCTTTCATAGTCAATTTCTGCAGCCAAAACCCAAATTCAGAGCCCCAATTTTTTAAGCCAGGCCCCATTCAGAGTATTCCAAGAATAGTTCTTCAACTACTGAAAAGCATCACTTTCATAAATGTGTCCTGGAAACGGATTTTTAAAATTAGCAAGTTTGCAAGAGCAAACCTATTGTTATTGTACACATTGTTCTTTTTTACATTTGAAATGTGACTTATTTATCCAGTCATTCAACAAATATTTATTGAACCTCTGCTATATGCAGGCACTGCTCAAGGTGACAGAGTTATAGCAGTGAACAACACAGACCAGAAATATATAACACTACATAAACATATCTTCATTAGAAAGCATTCAGACACAGAAGCTCATAGGATTGAAAAAATCAAAGTTGTCCTCCTGGAGGCCTGCTCCATCTCAGTTCTTCTTCTGCAATAACTGCTACTAACAGTCCTTTCTCCAGACTTTTTATTCACATAGAATATCTTAGGTGGTAGAACAGCTTTACTGTACAGACTGTATATATGTATATACACAGAGGGAATTCCCTGGTGCTCCAGGGGTTAGCACTTGGTGTTTTCAGGGTTTGATCCCTGCTTGGGGAACTAAGATCCCTAAGAGCCAGCAGGCTGTGCGGTGCAGCAAAAACAAACAAACAAAAAAACCACTTGTGTAAAGTGTACAATTCAATGATTTTGAGTATATTTGTAGTTTTGTGCAACCATCATCATAATCTAGGTAAGTGGATTTTAAAATTATAAATATATGAATTGTATTATAATTTATTTTAAAATCCACTTACCTAGATTACGGTGTTATACAGGTATAAATATACATGAGCAAGGAGATCAAGCCAGTCCATCCTAAAGGAAATCAACCCTGAATATTCATCAGAAGGACTGATGCTGAAGCTGAAGTTCCAATACCTTGGCTACCTGATGGAAAGAGATGACTCATTGGAAAAGACCCTGATGCTGGGAAATACTGAGGGCAGGAGGAGAAGAGAGCATCAGAGGATGCGATGGTTGGATGGCATCACTGACTCAATGGACGTGAGTCTGAGCAAGCTCCGGGAGATGGTGAAGGACAGAGAAGCCCGGCGTGCTGCAGTTCACAGGGTTGCAAAGAGTCAGACACAACTTAGAAACTGAACAACAACAACAATTTTTCACTCAGGACTAAACCTGGAAGGTGTTCTCTCAATATCAGCATAGGCAAATTTTGCGATTACTTTCTGCAAAGAGAGGAGTGTGTCCTCTCTCCATCTCACTTGTCAGATTTCTTAGAAAAAGGCTGCTGACAATGGCAATTAGATATAACTGAGAATGGTAACCCTATGATTTCAACAGATGGAGAGAGCCAATACACAGAATGTCTTGAGAGTCCAAAAATGAACTGGGAAAAAAT
>NW_011494628.1:941490-968663 GCF_000754665.1 Bison bison bison
CTTCCAAAAATGAACTGGGAAAAAAAAAAGGTACAGAAAATAATGTAAAACACACAAAAAGCTGGCTATTTTGAGCATCTTCAAATAATAACAACATTAATAGCTAACACACACACAGTAACTCTTTAAGTCCTCACAATTCCATGAAGTAGGTACTGTTATGATACCCACTTTACAGATGTGGAGACTAAGGCACAAAAGATCCTCTCTCCACTAACTAAGCTGAAAAGAGGCTGTGTAGGGCTTCACATCCAGACAAACTGGATTCAGAGTCCACACTCTTAACTGATTTGATGGAATGTAGGGGAGGGGGATGGTTAGTGAAGGACAGGGAGTGGTTTAGGATAAAAGCAAGATAAAGCAGGAAAAGGGTTTAGCAGAGGGGCTGGTTCCTAGTGCTCAGTTGCTAAGTCCTGTCTGACTCTTTTGTGACCCCATGGACTGTAGCCTGCCAGGCTCCTCTGTCCATGGGGTTTTCCAGGCAGGAATACTGGAGTGGGTTATCATTTCCTCTTTAAAGGGCTCATAGCGAGCACACAATAAGAACAAACAAAATAAAAAAAAAACACAAAACTATTATATTCTGTGCTCCGTCAGGTAGACTGTTCCTTTACAATTAGAAAAGTAACCTTTCTATAACCAGTCTAAAGGTTTGCTCAATTAGCTGCCTGGTGGCTCAGTGGTAAAGAATCTGCCTGCAATGCAGGAGATACAGGTTCAATCCCTGGGTGGGGACGATCCCCTGGAGAAAGAAATAGCAACTCACTGCAGTATTCTTGCCTGAAGAATCCCATGGACAGAGGAGCCTGATGGGCTATAGTCCATGGGGTTGCAAAGGGTCGGACACGACTTGGTCACGACTTAGTCAACATCTCGAGCTGCTACCATGCTACCATTCATGCAGGGTGATGGATGACTCAGGCTTTCTTGGGGAGCCCCAGGTATGACACACAGGTACTGTGAAGCTAAAGAAGCTGAGCCCAGGGAGCCTATAGGAGGGAAAACGACAGTTGAGGTGCTCTGGAGACTGATGCTGTGGGAGCCACCAATAGAGAAATCAGAATGACTGAGGCAGTAAGGAAGCCTTGAGATAAGAGCCGAGAGGTGGGTTGGATGAAAGTGAAAAAGGAGAGTGAAAAAGTTGGCTTAAAATACAACATTCAGAAAACTAGGATCATGGCATCTGGTCCCATCCCTTCATGGCAAATAGATGGGGAAACAATGGAAACAGTGACAGACTTTATATTGGGGGGTTCCAAAATCACTGCAGATGGTGACTGCAGTCATGAAATTAAAAGACGCTTATTCCTTGGAAGGAAAGTTATGACCAACCTAGACAGCATATTAAAAAGCAGAGACATTACTTTGCCAACAAAGGTCCGTCTAGTCAAAGCTATGGTTTTTCTAGTAGTCATGTATGGATGTGAGAGTTGGACTATAAAGAAAGCTGAGCGCTGAAGAACGCTTTTGAACTATGGGGTTGGAGAAGACTCTTGAGAGTCCCTTGGACTGCAAGGAGATCCAACCAGTCCATACTAAAGGAAATCAGTCCTGAATATTCATTGGAAGGACTGATGTTGAAGCTGAAACTCCAATACTTTGGCCACCTATGGGAAGAACTGACTCATTTGAAAAGACCCTGATGCTGGGAAAGATTGAAAGCAGGAGGAAAAGGGGACGACAGAGGATGAGATGGTTAGATGGCATCACCGACTTGGTAGGCATGAGTTTGAGTAAACTCCGGGAGTCGGTGATAGACAGGGAGGCCTGGTGCGCTGCAGTCCATGGGGTCGCAAAGAAACACGACTGAGCGACTGAACTGAATTGAAGAAATTGGGTTTTATCCTGAAGAAAATGCAGAGTCCCTGAAGGTGGAAGGGAGCAGGGAGGCCTGGAGGGGTTGCTTTGGAGGCTGGATGTGAATGACTCCGCCTCCAGCCAGGACACAGGCTCCACCCAAAATATCTGCTGCCATTCCCAGGGCGCTCCTTATCTTCTACCTCATAAAGTTACTTGTCTTTGAGTTTCTCAATCACATTGTGGTCACTGCTGAAAATAATCTTCTATCTTGGGTTTGTGCTTACTATTGAAGCATCTTGTCATGCTGGAGAACTTCCCTTTTAAAAACATCAGAGACCTATGAGAAAGCTGGACAAAAAATGGATTTTAGAGACGCCCAAGGAGTAATTTAAAAACAAGTATGATAACCAGCAACGCCCTGTCACATCAAAGTCAGACCTGAGTGGAAAGAAGAGCTTAGTCCAGGGGAAGGTCTGGGTTAGGTTTACAGGCAACTTCCTTACTGTCAGGGTAAACCTTTCAAAACACAACAGAGATTAAAAAAAGATGCCCTTTTGCAAGTATGCACAGACAGAAGGAATGAATTCTGATTAAAACCAAGAAAGGAAAATACCAGCTTAACACACAGTCCAAGGCCGGAGCTTGCAGTGAGAGAGGGAAGGAGAGATACAAATCAGCAATGTTCTCTTAAGAGAGCTCCTGCAATTTTTTTTTTACATTGGTAAATAATATATGCTTATTTACATGAACTGGCAAAAATGAAGTATTGCTGTAAATTCACAATATTTCCAAGTGCCAAGTATTTTATTATATTTAGTATATCTCAACTTTTTATTATGGAAAATTGCAACCATGCAAAAGGAGCAAGGAGAGTATAATAAAACATAGTGCACCCACTGTCCAGCTTTAACTAACACACAGCTGATCCTGTTTTCATTTGCACTCCGTTTCACTGGATTATTTTCAAGCCATCAATTCATCTGTAATTCCCTCAGTGAGCACAATCATTTCATAGTCTGTTTTGGTTTTGGTTGTTTGCTTTTTTAAAAAAGGCTGCATGTCATGTGGCATGCAGGATCTTAGATCCCCGACCAGGGATCGAACCTGTGCAGTGAAAGCACGGAGTCCTAACCACTGGACCGCCAGGGAAGTCCCTGTCATTTTACAGTCAAGCCTGCTTTTCAATCCCATCTTTCTCTTCACTCACTCCAGTCTACTCTGGGCAGTGATCTGAGGACAAGGGGACTGATTTGAGGAGAGAAGAAAAGTCCCCATAGAGATACCCAACTGTCCCAAAGGGAGAGAGGGAGAAAGAGCTCTGAATCAGGAAAAGATCAGAAGGAGATGGAGCCAGGCCCTTCCCCAGCGCCTTCCCAGATGTGGGTGTCTGGGGCCTCCAGGAGCTGGAGCCGGGCCTTTGAAAGGCAGAGCCTCGAAGATCTGCTGACTTTTCTTTTTAAAAATTATTTGTTTATTTATTTTATTTTTGGCTGTGCTGGGTCTTCGTTGCTGCGAGGGCTTTCTCTAGTTGTGGCGAACAGGGGCTCCTCTCGAGTTGTGGTGCACGGGCTCTCATTGTAGTGAGCTCTCTTGTTGCAGAGCACGGGCTCCAGGGCGCATGGCCTTCAGTAGCTGCAGCTCCCAGGCTCTGGAGTGCAGAACCTGATAGCTGTGGCTCTCAGACTCAGTTGCTCTGAGGCATGTGGGGTCTTCCTGGACCAGGGATTGAACACGTGTCTCCTGCATTGGCAGGCGAATTCTTTACCAGCTGAGCCACCAGGGAAGCCCAAGGTCTGCTGACTTCCACTCAGGCCTCTGGACTGAAAAGCACACACTGCTCATCATGGAGGGCTTTAGAAGGAGAGGAAGCCGGCATTGCCCGAGGACAGGTCAGTTGCGTTCCCAGAACCACCCACGTGTGCTGCAGGACACACGGTACTAGGAGCCGACTGACCGAACCAACCTTTCGTGAAACCCTTTCTGTTCCCACTCCTCTTTCCACCAACCTACTGGCTCATCCACCCTGACTCCTTTCCTCCCATCTTGCAGGAGGATAAGTCCTTTTTGCTCCTGGTCAACGTGTCTCCTTTTACCCTTTGCCCTTCTGCCACATCCTCCAGGCTTGCCCAGGGGCCATTCTGCCTCACAACAGGCACATCTTTTGCGGGCCGCCAAGGGCCACCCATGCATCCACTCTCATTCCAGCCATCCCCCTCCCGCCCTCCACACTCAACTGCTTCCCCAGCTCGCACTTCTCTAAAGCCTCGCCATCTTCAGGAAACCTGGAATTGTCCGCTTCACACCTCCCTGTGTGGACTGACCGGGCAGCATTCGTGGGCACCCTCTCTGGGTGCCAAGTGTACCCCCCACTGGTTGCACTGTGGGGGTGCACTTCTCTCTCTCAGGGGGCTGAGGCCTGAGGCCAGAGGCCAGGTCTTTATCCTGCAGCCCTGGCTCTAAGGGTGCTCACTCGGAAGATGCTCAGAAGTGTCTGCAGGAAGACAATGGGGACTCACAGATGAACAAACCCATTCCTGCTCTTGGGGTGGTGGTTGTTTAGCCGCTCAGTCGTGTCCAACTCTTTGCGACCCCACAGCCTGCAGCATGCCAGGCTCCCCTGTCCTTCACTGTCTCCTGGAGATTACTCAAACTCATATCCATTGAATCGGTGATGCCATCCAACCGTCTCATCCTCTGTCATCTCCTTCTCCTCCTGCCTTCAATCTTTCCCAGCATCAGGATCTTTTCAAATGAGTTGGCCGAAGTACTGGAGCTTCAGTATCAGTTTTTCCAATGAATATCCAGCATTGATTTCCTTTAGGATTGACTGGTTTGATTTCTTGGGGTAGTTCCATCTATACAGAGGCCATTCTCCAAAGGTGAGGGGTTAGAGTGCCTGCCTACTTCCTGTTCTTTGGGAGACTGTCAGTCATATTCACCGAAGAACTCCAGATTCTTCAGCAGGATGTACGAGGCCATCCTGAGCCTCAGCGGCTCTCAAGCAGAGCTCAGAAGGGCGCCACCTCCCACTATTACATGAACTTCTCTTAGTGCCTGCTGAGTTCTCTCTTGCAGTTCTCTCCATTGCCTGAGATCTCAACTCTTAACCCCACTGGCCACTTGCTGCTGACCCTGGAAGACTCAGGTGCAATGTCGCCACCTGTGGGAAGCGTGCTCTGGCCCTGAATGGAATGGAAGATTCCTGGGTGTCACCACTGGAATGGAAGATTCCTGGGATGAAAGACTTCTTTTTCATCTATGTATGCCCTGTCCCTAGTCATGAGCACAAAGTCTGGCACATCCAGAGGCCTCAATAAACGTCTGATGAATGACTGAAAGAGGGGGAAAAGGAGCTGATTCCTTCAGTTTCTGTCATTGCAGAAACACAAATTGACTCTTCACACCAATGGCTATGGACTGAGGAGACTACTATTGCAGTTTGAATTTTTGAGGCTTTAAGAATTAAAATTTCAGGAAACAACCCCACCTTGCTTTGCAAAGAGTAGATTAAGCAAATTTCTAGCAGAAGGTGACCCATCTTTCTCCCCTTGTTTAACCTCTGAGACATGGGGTTATCAGCACAGTGGCTGTACCTACACAACAACTAACACAAGCCAGAAAACTCACTGACTCATTGGATGTGGCACTGAGCCACTGATCCCATATCCTACAGTACGAAAAATTTTAAATTGAATCTAAATGTGTCCCTTCCTATTCCCAGTCAGCTCCTAACCCATGGAGTTAGTTATACTAACATAATCCACAAAAATAAAGATTAATCTGTGAAAGCTGTATTTAATCCATAGTCTCACAGAGCTGCAAATGACCAAAAGATATTGTTTCTTAAAAGAAAAAAAAAAAAAAGAACCTCTTTGACACCTATTACATCCTTGTACTCAATCAAAACAGTGCTCCTCAATTTTAGGAGTGCTAACAGTGCTCCTCCACTTTTGCTCTGAATATTTTCTAAAGGGATCCTGGCTTTCCCTCGATCTTTCATTTTAACAATCAGGGGTCAGAACTTGAATTTTCCTCTCAAATTTCTCTCAATTTCCCCTCCCCCTCAGTTTTCAATGATCAGAATATCTGAAAGTATTTTTTGCCCATGAATGATTCATTAGTTGTGTTTTTTAGAAATCAGGCTGAGCAGCAGCACAACCATTCTGCTTTGCATTATCTTCCTGCTTCTCAGTTCCTGATCAGATGTGCCTTTCATACCTAAGATACACTTATGAATTAGTCTAATATTCTTAGTTTCTATACAAACTCCAGATATCAAGACCTATTCTTATTTAGCTCTTGACCTCTGCCTGGGGTGGGGTGTGTATGTGTGTGTGTGTGTGTGATGATAATGAGCTAACAGAGGAATGTTAGTGCAAAAGTCTGGTCTTCTCTGAAGAATTTGTTAGAGAAGATGCTGATGCTAGGTGATGAGACATCAGTAATAACACTTTCTTTTTGTTTTTGGCCACACACCTCTCAGCTTGTGGGATCTTAGCTCCCCAGCCAGGGATTGACCTCTTAGAGTGAGAGTGCTGAGTCCTATTGGACCACCAGGCAAGTTCCAATAATATCTTCAGTTTATGTAATGCTTTGCTGTTTCCACGTTCATTTGATCTGATAAGACTGCACGGTAGACACGATCTTCCTCATTTCCCATAGAAACTGAAGCTCATCGTTGTTAAATGTCATAACTAAGGTCTCTCTGGTCATCTAATCTGCTCTCAGTTTTAACTCTCACCTATAATAATAATTATTAACCTATAGCTAATTATTAACCTATAACCTACAGCTAATAATTCC
The DNA here is from genome assembly GCF_000754665.1 of Bison bison bison. Taxonomy (NCBI): domain Eukaryota; kingdom Metazoa; phylum Chordata; class Mammalia; order Artiodactyla; family Bovidae; genus Bison; species Bison bison. The sequence continues at coordinate 948,094 of NW_011494628.1, forward strand.
AAATTGGGTTCATATCCCAGGCCTTTCCCCTGAAAGAGCCAAACTTCTCTGCAAAACTGCCTACTTGTCAGTTGCAACTTGTCACTTGCACCTACTCGTCAGGTTGTCCACAGGCAACCTGAATTCACAACCGGAATCGGGCGGTCTTCCTGTGTAGGCTGAGGCACCAGAATCTATGTGGCAGCCCCAGGAGGAAGCTGGAAACCCAGCACCAGTGCCTTGCCGGGGTGCACCGCCAATTCCCGAGGAGGATTTGTTGTCTGAGCGCTTCTGTGAATGAATGAGTGAGCAGGGAGGGTGGGTCATCGTGGCTCTTCCCTCACCCTCAACCAGAAGATTAATTGGTCATCAAATCCTGCCATTTCTACATCATAAATCTCCCTCAAATTCTTTCCCCCTTAGAATCCCCACCTTGCCTCCCCTGCTGGATTGTGTCAGGGCTAAAATGAGATTAATACACATGAAAGTGTTTTGCAAAGAATAAACCTCTGGGGGTGCGGGGGGTGGGGAAGGATAAATCCTTCTGGAAGCTGTTACTAAACTTACTGGCTCCAGTTTGCCTATTCCTTTCAAGCTAAGCTTTTTCTGCCCTCCTGACCCCGTTGTTTTCTTTCTGCGGCTTCCACAGGCCCACTGCTCAGTTTGTAACCTAAATATTGCTGCTCTCTACACATGGGCTTAGCAGCTCAGCCATACACCCTTCTGTGTTACTTGCTTCTGGTTATTTCCTACAGTAAAATCTGGCTCCTCATTACATAGCTTTGGTAGCCTCTACTGCTTCTCACACAACCTCAGGCATATGTGCTAAGCGCTGTGTCGCTTCAGTTGTGTCTGACTCTTGGCAATCCCGTGGACTACAGTCCACCAAGCTCCTCTGTCGGTGGGATTCTCCAGGCAAGAATACTGGAGTGGGTTGGTTGCCATTTCCTCCTCCAGGGGGTCTTCCCAACCCAGGGTTCTTTAGCACTAGCGCCACCTGGGAAGCCCTAAGTGGAGTACAGGCATACAGTAAGTGCTTAATAAACGCTTGTTGATGCAGAGAGCTGCTCTCCTCCACACCCTTCCCTCCTTCCCACTATCCTGAGTTTCCCTCAGAATTCTATTCTTTAATCTTCAAAACTCCCTGCCTCTATCAGGAACATTTCTTCCTAAGAGATCCGAGAAAGGAAAAGAGTCTAGATGAGCCTACAGGTTGGAATTTTAAGAAGCTGCTCACTCTTCACTTTGTTAAATGTACGCAGTGAACCAGGGGGGCAGTGCCAGACTCTGACAAGCTGTTCACTGTGCTGGGATCATTGTTTTTTTATTTTTTTTTAAGTTAATTTATTTTTTAATCGAAAGATAATTGCTTTACAGGATTTTGTTGGTTTTTTTTTGTCAAATCTCAAACTTGTTGGGTTCTGGATGTGGACACAGGGGAGGATTCTGGTGGCCTGAGCGGGTGGATGTTGTCTGCTTCTTGCTCCCCAGGTCCCCTTTGCTCACACCTCTGATCACGCTCTGTCTCTAAACCACGTTCACTGTTTACTCCTGCTTGTTGAGCAGCAGCCACTTTTTAAAAATAATAATAATATTTATTTGAGCTTCCATGGTGGCTCAATGGTAAAGAATCCACCTGCCAATGCAGGAGATGCAAGATATGCAGTTTCAGTCCCTGGGTGGGGAAGAAACCCTGGAGAAGAGAATGGCAACACACTCCAGTATTCTTGCCTGGAGAATCCCATGGACAGAGAAGCCTGGCAGGCTACAGTCCATGGGGTCACAAAGAGTCAGATACGACTTAGCGACTAAACAACAGTAAGCAAAATAAATCAGATTTCTGAGGCTGAGGAAGCGTGTCAGGACCACAGGGAAGTGACCAAGGTAAACGTGCTCTGGGAAGGCCTCACGGTGGTCACTCTGCTCCCCTCGTGGGCACGGTCCCCTCACTGCTCCATGCTGAGTGCACCACTGGAAAACCACAGGGCCAAATACGATACTGTCTTCATCTGGATTCCATTTTCTCTCTAGCTACCCCAACTGTTGGCTCTCTAGGCATTTGTCATTTGCTCTACAGATGATCTCTTTCACTATTCCCTCCTGGTTTTACTCCCATCTCCCTCGAATCATCTGCTGAGGGAGTCACCCCAGGGGTACATCGTGCTTTTGTCCATCACAACATCGCTGGGTCTGCGCGTGTGTTTGGATGTCTCTCCATATGTGGACATAATACAGATGATTCAATCTTGATTTGGACAATACTGAATTTTCCCTCCCTCCCAATGGCAATAGTGGTAACATCATCCCAGCAAACTGAATCAGACCCAGAAGTCATTCAAAATCTCCTCTTGTTCATGCTCTAGGTCTCATGGCTCAGCAGGTCTCCTCCATCCATTATGCCTCCACACTGTCTGCTCTGCCTCTCATCCCAGGCCCTTGACATCACTCATCTAGGCTGTGACGTGGCCTTCTATGAATAACTGGTACCCCTGCTCTCTTCTTGGTCTTCTCATCCTCCACTTGAATGTTAAAGTTATCTTTTTGGGATACTCTGTCCATAGTATTCTCCAGCTTAAAATAGTCAATGGGGACTTCCTTGGTGGTCCCATGGCTAAGACTCAGCACTCCCAATGCAGGGGCCTGGTTTTGATCCCTGGTCAGGGAACCAGATTCCACATGATGCAACTAAGACCTGGCATGGCCAAATAAATAAATATTTTAAAAATAATAATAAATAAGGAAATTTTAAAATGAAGAAGAGTCAATGGATTCCCTATATATGGGATAAATCTGAAGTGAAAGTGAAAGTGGCTCAGTCATGTCTGACTCTTTGCCACCCCATGGACTATTCAGTCCATGAAATTCTCCAGTCCAGAATACTGGAGTGGGAGCCATTCCCTTCTCCAGGGGATCTTTTCAACCCAGGAATCGAACCGGGGGTCTCCTGTATTGCAGGCGGATTCTTTACCAATTGAGCCGCCTGGGAAGCCCTTCCCTACCCTATGGCAATGATTTATTTCCTCTATACTTCCTCTTATTGTGAAGTCCTGAGGGCAGGGATTGTATCTTACTTTTGGTTTCCCTGAAGCTCAGTTGGTAAAGAATTTGCCTGCAACGCAGGGGACCCTGGTTCGCTTCCTGGGTTGCAAACATCCGCTGGAGAAGGAATAGGTTATCCATTCCAGTATTCCTGAGCTTCCCTTGTGGCTTAGCTGGTAAAGAATCTGCCTGCAATGTGGGAGACCTGGGTTCGATCCTGGGTTGGGAAGATCCCTGAGAAGGGAAAGGCTACCCTCTCCAGTATTCTGGCCTGGAGAAGTCCATGGACTGTATAGTCCATGGGGTCACAAAGAGTCAGATATGAATGAGCGACTTTCACTTTGTTTCAGAAGGACCTAGCAAAGCGTCTGGCACAGCTAACAAAGATCTATTACACTGAATACTGAGGGGTTCACTGGCTTGACACTGGTCCTGGTGTCTCTGGCCAGTGAGTTCACCTCTCTAAATTCTGTTTCCTGAACTATAAAATGGGAATAACTACAGGATTTTTGTAAAGACTGAATAATATAGTACAGGTAAACAGCACAGGTAAACCTGGGCTCCTAACTCAATAAATGTCAGCCATCGCTCTTAGTACCCCTCAGGGCCTAGTACAATTTGAAAAACCAACCAACCAACCCCTAAGCAACTTTTTATTCATGTATTCATTATTTTTAAAATTATTATTTAGTTTCATTTTTGGTTGTGCTGGGTCTTCATCGCTGCCTACAGGCTTTCTCGAGTTGTGGCAAATGGCGGCTACTCTCTAGTGGTGCACAGGTTTCTCATCTTGGTGGCTTCCTTCATTGTGGAGCACGGGTTCTAGGGTGCTGGGGCTTCAATAGTAGTGGCACGTGGGCTCAGTGGTTGTGGCTCCCAGGCTCTAGAGCACAGGCTCAGTAGTTGCTGTACGTGGGCTTAGCTGCTCCAAGGCATGTGGGATCTTCCCAGATAAGGGATTGAACTCATGTCTGTTGTACTGGAAGGAGGATTCTGTACCACCGAGCCATGGGGGAAGCCCTCAAAGTGACTTTTCTAACCAGTTGATTCCACTGATGTCATTTTTTTCTTTTTTTTAAATCTCACCACACTGCATGTAGGATCTACCCAGACCAGGGATCGAAACTGAGCTCGTTGTATTGGGAGAGTGAAGTCTTAACCACTGGACTGTCAGGGCAGTCCTGATGTCACACTTCTATAAACTGAAAGTGAAGTCACTCAGTCGTGTCTGACTCTTTGCAACCCCATGGACTGTAGCCTACCAGGCTCCTCCCTCCGTGGGATTCTCCAGGCAAGAGTACTGGAGTGGGTTGCCATTTCCTTCTCCAGGGGATCTTCCCGACCCAGGGATCGAACTCGGGTCTCCTGCATTCCAGGCAGACACTTTAACCTCTGAGCCACCAGGGAAGCCTAAAAGTGAGGACACAAGGGGGCACCCGGATTTGAACCGGGGACCTCTTGATCTGCAGTCAAATGCTCTACCCCTGAGCTATACCCCCTGTGACATTAATTGGAGCAGTCATTTTAATGTTTATATTCTGCTCATATTTGTATATCTAGCTCCTGGCTAATTGTTAAGGTTTGGGGAAAACTGGTATGTGTCTTTATACTTTGTGTAGGTAGAATTCTAAGATGATTCCATGTGACTCTCATCCCTGAGGGATCCTCTCCCCTACAAATGTGGGTGGAATCCATGAATGTGGGGTTACCACCACGATGAGTTATGTCAGATGACAGCTGCTGTCTTTAACAAAGGAAGCTTACCTGGTGAGGCCTGATTTAATCCTGTCGAATCATAAAAAGCAGAGAGTTTTCTCTGGCTAGAGGCAGAAGAGGGAGAGATTCAAAGCACAGGGAAGGACTGGACATGTCCTTACTGGCTTGAAGGCAGAGGGGGCCACGTAGACCTGGAACCAGCCTTGGGGTCCACAGAGCAACACCCTAGTGACAATCAGCAAGAAAAAAGGACCTTGGTCATCCAGCCGCAAGAAACTGGATTCTGCCAATGACCTGAATGAGTCTGAAAGTGAAATCTTCTCAGAGCCTCCAGACAAGAGCTCACGTTGGCTGATATCTGGATTTCAGCTTTGTGAAACCCTGAGCAGAGAACTCAGCTGTGCCTAGCTAGACTTTGGATCTATAGAACTATGAGCTAGGTGTTGTTTGAAGCCTCTGAGAAAATGTTTATTATGCAGCAATAGAAAGCGAATACCACTTTTAAATGCCTTAATTCTTGAGTAAAACATTATTTAACATTATATTCAATAAATATTCATTGAGGAAACATTAATAATTGAAATAACTATCACAAGGTCAAAATGTCAACAGGATTTCTCTCTAATCAAAATAAAAAAAATTTTAACAAAGATCTTAATTTGAATATTTGTCACGCTGATTTTATATTTATTAAATTGCTTAAAACACATTCTATTCCAGAAGCAGTGTTTTATAAAACCTGAAAAGAATTACTTAAAGTAGAGATGTACCCAGAGACACAGCGCATATACCCAGAGATACACTGTGGCTTGAGGGCCTCAAAAATCAGTTGGTAGGATTATTTTGCAAACTAAGGTAATCATCAAAAGAAGGCACAGGCAAAACTTCTCTGCATAAATTACCATTATAAAGAAGAATTCTATATAACAAATATTTTCGTGTCAATGCAGAAGGTCCTTGGAAACAATCTTTATGGATTTGTTCCTCCCCAATTTTTATTAAAAAATCTGGCAAATGCATACCCCCTGGAGATTCACAGTATGTATTACCATACTAACAACTTAAAGAAGTCATGGAGGGAATCTACCTATTTAATTTTTTTGGCCTTGTGACTTGCGGGATCTTAGTTCTCCAACTGCGGATCAGTCAAACCTGTACCCCCTGCATTGCAAACATGGAGTCTTAACCACTGGACTGCCAGGGAAGCCCTCCTAATTAAAAAAAAAAAAAAAATACACCATCCTCCAGATGTATTTACCACAGAACCTTTGCTTTGAGAAACATTCTGACATCTTTCAGGAACCCCATTTGGGAAATGCTGACCTAAACAAAATTTTCACTTCCCCAGACAAAACATCATATCAAAATATTAATAGGGGAAGAAATGTTTCAGAGATTGAATTTATAAAAGATATTCAGGAGCCAGAAAGGTGTCTTCCCTCTTTCCCTCTTGGCTATAGCAACTTGTCACTCTTTTTTCCTAGAGTTAATACACTGGGAAAGTGACTCTTAACAACTCTATTAACAAAATACCTATTCAGCAAAGGAAATGTGCCAATGAATTTTCTAGAATAGTTTAAGTGATATCCTTTATCTATTTGTGCATTACCAAAGTGGATATATTCCAGAAGAAATTGAAACAAGGTGGTTTCTGTCATCAAATACCCTACAATTTAATGCAGACGCTACTGACAAACACCTTAACAAAAGGTGTTTTTAGTCAATGTTTAGTTAATGCTCATTGCTAAGGAGGAGAGTAGAATAGGTTCAGGTTTTTTTTTAAAGACTTTTTTATTTTATATTGGAGCATAGCCAATTAACAATGCTGTGACAGTTTCAGGTGGACAGTCAAGGGACTCAGCCATACATATACATGCATCCATTCTTCCTCAAACTCCCCTCCCATCCAGGCTGCCACATAACATGGAGCAGAGTTCCCTGTGCTCTACAGTAGGACCTTGTTAGTTATCCATTTTAAACACAGCTGTGTATATGTCCATCCCAAACTCCCTAACTATCCCTTCCCCTCATCCTTCCCCGCCGGCATATGTTCAGATTTTGGGGCTAGGATTCTCGTGCTTTGAAATACTATAAATGTGAAAAGAGATTGCAAGTACAAAATATGAAAATATTTTTTTATTGAATTTGAAATAGAGTTGTAATGGACTTCCAAAAAAGAGGAATAAGCTTAGGATTCTATCCACATTTTTGCTCTAGTTCAGGGGTTCTCAGACTTTGTCAGGCTTCAGGAACTACAGAAGGCTCTGTCCAGCACAGATCGCGGGGCCTATCCTCAGAGTCCCTGGTCCAGAGGTGTAGGGGCAGAGCCCAAGAATTTGCATGTCTAACAAGCGATGCAGGTGATGCTGACGCTGCTGGTCCAGGAGGCCTATTTTGAGAACCACTGAGAATCTAGTGGTACTAGTTCTTGTACCCACTCCCTTGAGATTCTCACTCAAAAGATCTGGAAAAAGCTTCCTGTGTGGTTTTGGTGTATGCTCATCTGAGAGATCCTTTTTAGCTCTGAAGTCCTTGTATCTGGGGATTTCGGTTTAGGATATCCGTGTTCTGGTTCTGCACCTCAAATTCTTTGTAGTCTCTCCATGGGTATTTCAGCACATGGAAGTAAAGGCAGAATGCTTGGAGAGTAAAGGTGGAAGACAGAGACATCATTAGTTTTACAGTTGATTGGCAGAATTTATGGGAGGAGACAGTCAGAACACATAACTATGGATTCTTACTTCTCTTTGCTCCGACCTCCTACCCGTAATCTGGAAAATGCAGGGCTGACCGAGCTGACCATTAGTGTAATCAGAGAACGCTTAGAAGTCTGCAACTACCATGTAACCTCTACATCCATCTTCCTTTTCCTATCTCGCTTTGCATTTAATTGTCTGTGATTTTAAGACAATTTAGATAAAGGTATTCCAGTAGAGTGATCAAGAGTCAGCTGGATTCCAGTCCTGGCTCTGTCGGTTAGTTGCTGAAGGACTCTGGAAGAGTTATTTAATATTTCCTAACCTCAGTTTCTTTTTCTATAAGGAAATCTTTCACATCATTGTTATTAGAAGCCAATGGGAAAATGCATGATAAGCACTTAGCCAGTGCCTGGCACAGAGTAAGTGGGCAGTAGCACACAACTCATATCACTAGCAAAGATTCTATGAGAGTCCTAGAACACGTATCAGTTTCACTCTTGAGAAACAACAATTATATTAAATATTTTCCTTCTTTCCTCCTTCCCCTCCTTTCCTTTTTCTGATGGATGACAAGGTTGGCAGGGCTGGGCCCTGGCCCCACACGGCTGGAATCACTGTAATATTTTTCACTGAAACAGATGTGTCACTTTCTACGTAGAACTTCCTGCCACTCTGAGGAACTACTTTTTTTTTTTTTGGCTGAGCCATACAGCTTGTGGGATCTTGGTTCCTCAACCAGGGATTGAACCTGGGCCCTCAGCAGTGAGAGTGCAGAGTACAAACCACTGACTGTTGGCCTGCCAGGGAATTCCCAAGAACAGCCTTTAGTAAGTACCAAATAGTACCAAGTATAAGACCTCTGATTCTAAGATGCAACATTGTATTATACAGCACTCAGAAAGAAAAAAGGCTACCAACTAAAACTATGAAATGATGCTTTCTTATCATTTACAATTTTTATTTTCCACTTTATGAAGCTGTCCTTAGACTTAGATTTTTAAAATATCTATCATTCTCTTGCAGACACAGAAAGGAAGAATACAGGCCAAACTGATTTCTAACATTCCTAAGGCATCGCCACATTCAGCGTCCCAGGCTTCTGAATGCTTGCTTGACTCAGAATCCTGTCACTGCCTATTCACTCAATGTCATCCTTTGTACCATCAAGGACACTGGCAATGTGGCATTTCCTAACAGAATCTGAAAGTACTGAAAGCTCTTGGGGCTGGACTCTGGCTTGCCTATTTTTGATTTCTACTTCAAGAATACTGCCAAGCACGTGGTGATTTATCATTTCCCCCACTCCCTTTCCCATAAACATTTGGTTCCTAGGGATTAAAAGAGTGCTTCACTCTTCCTTCGCGGATTTTATTGCCAGCAACTGACACCCATTTTTCAAGTCTGGACACTGGTGTTTTTGATGTTCGTGGATAAGTATGCAATGACAGCTGTAGCCTGGCCAACAGACTGTGAGAATCTTCATTTTATAAGAAGCATCTTGATTTCATATATGTTGGTAATAAGTCAACTAAGGTCTGAACTGATCCTTGCTAGAGTTCAGCTCTGTTTGGTTTCATTTGTAGAAAACACAGTAGTATTATTACTAATAGCCTTTGCATTGCACCGATTCCCCCCACCCCCCCATAATAGCTTGAGATAAAATTACATAGTGTATTTACTCATTTAGTACAGAATTCTAGAATCTCCCTGGTGGCCCAGTGGTTGAGAATCCACTGTCAATGCAGAGGACAGGCAGGTGAACTAATATGCTTCTATTTTAGATTCTGGGACCATGGCACTTCTACACACCAGGCTAGTCTAACTTCAACATAGCTATCTGCTAGAGTAAGGTCAAGAATGATGGTGGATTATTGGTAAAATACAGAGGGTGGGAGGAGTCTGGTACAGGACGTAGGACTGCCATATCCTTTTTGGTGATGTAACGTTACTGGTTTTCCTAAAACAGTAATAGCTAGTGAAACTTATTGACCTGAGATAGCTTAGTAAAATGAGTCTGATTTTGGGAAAAGGCCCAGTGGCAGCTTGGGAAGTACAGAGGCAAAAAAAAAAGTCTATAATTTGCAATGAAGTCTATAGATTTGCCTTCACTGCTTACAGTAAAAGGCTGCGCAGTCCTGGTTAGTTGCTCTTCAGCACATCTGTTTTTGGAATTGTAACACTAAGGAAGAATAATATTCTAGGCCTGTCTGCCTCCCAATAGGTATAGTAGATGGCAGCTTTGGTTGGTAAGGTGGATTCATAATTTTTAGTGTTCATAAAACTGAGAGACTGGAAGAATTTTTGCTTATGCTTACATTTTCTATTCATGAACTATCTCCTTTATGTATAAAAAAATCAATATTTTATGAAATAATCTCCTTGGAGGTTAAGTGCTACAGCAGTGCTGTTTTCCAGTTAGAGAAAATCTGCACGTTACTGAAGAGAAAAGGCCTTTAAACGAAGCTTTCCTTCCTCACTAGGAGAGTCTACTTCCAGTCACTGGACCATGAAACATTACTGGAGTTACAGAGTGCAGCAGGTTGACTAGCATGTGGTATGTCTACTGAAGCCAAGGTTTCTTTTCACAATTCTTCCCAAAGATGTGTTACATTTTTAGTATACCAACAACAAAATGATGCTACTGGCAGGGCCCACTCTGCAGATGCTGGAGTGCTGAAAAGGACTGGTGTAGAACTTTCCTGGTGGTCCATGGTTAAGAGCCTGCCTACCAACGCAGGAGACACAGGTTCGATCCCTGGTCTTAGAAGATTCCACATGCTTTGGAACAGCTAAGCCCATGTGCCACAACTACTGAGCCCACGCACTGCAACTACTGAAGTCTGCACACCGCAACAAGAGAAGCCCACACACTGCAGTGAAGAGTGGGCCCCGCTCGCTGCAACCAGAGAAAGCCTGAGAGGCAATGAAGCCAAAAATGAATTAATTTTTAAAAAGAGGACTGGTGTTCTTTGCACATCACTGAGGTTGTCCTGATCACGCTGACAGCGGCTGGTACCTGTAGCTTCTGGCACTGCTTTGTTTCTGTTGTTTTTTCAACAGGAAGGCAGTACATAAGCTCCAGTACTTCGGCCACCTGATGTGAAGAGCTGATTCACTGGAAAAGACCTTGATGCTGGCAAAGACCGAAGGTAGGAGAAGAAGGGGATGACAGAGGACAAGATGGTTGGATGGCATCATCGATTCAATGGATTTGAGTTTGAGCAAGCTCCAAGAAATAGTGAAGGACAGGGAAGCCTGGTGTTTTGCAGTTCATGGGGTCGCAAAGAATCAGGCTTGACTTAGCGACTGAGCAAGAACATAACAACTCCAAATAACCTATGTCTAACAACTTTTAATTATTATATTTTTCTTCCAAACCCTTTACTTTACTTTATGTAGTCTGTTTTATATTGTTTTAATCAACATGCATATACTACTTTGTATCTCTTTATTAATCTAACATTATAAAACTTTCTACTTTATATTGTTTTCATAAATGTTTTAGCTGCTGTACAATATTCAGTCATAAAGTGCTAAACCTTTTCCTATTGTTGGACATGAAGTTGGCTTCCAGGTTATATCTTTGTACCTAATGCCTTTTGTTCCCTTTTTAAAAAAAAAATTATTTCATTTTAAGTCATTCTCATGGAGGAAAATTTACAGTTACTGAACACCCACTGTATACCACAGATTTGATGTGAATTATTCACTATTTCTCCAGCTCTATTAAATTCCCATTTAGCAGGTCCTGCTAAAGTCTGTGATGGCTTGAGGGGACTTTGGGCAAGAAGTGAAGGTTGAGAGAGGGCGGATAAGAGAACAGCGATACTAGTTCCACCTACGGGCATCTAATTTGCATGTATCAGATTCCTCATCTATAAAATAGAGATAACTGACCTTTCCTGGTGGTCCAGTGGTTAAGACTCTGTGCTTCCAACGCAGGCAACATGGGTTCAATCCCTGATTGGGGAACTAAGATCCCACATGCCACATGGCGTGGCCAAAAAACAAACTACGGTGACAAAAAGCCCAAAACCAAGCAAACAAAACAGAGACAACAACAGTAACGACCTCACAGGGATGTTGGAAGACAGCGGCTACAAAGCACCTAAAGAGCTTGACACATAGTGAGATCTCAACACTCCTGAGCGGCAACAACTACTGTCCCAGCCTTCCTGCGGCTGTCACGACTCAAGTCACAAGACAATACCCAGAAAGGGGGCTGGTCTGTCTGACACCAGAGCTCATGCTTCCCCCTGGCCAGCAGCCGCTGCTATACATCACACGCCTCCCCGCGGGAGGGCTGGGTCAGAGAAGGCCTTTATTCTCAGGCCGTTTCCACTGTGTTCCAACAGTTCAGAAACACCTGGCCACGTTCTGCCCCAGCTTCTCTGATCACGATCAGTCTTGAAGTCTTTGCTCCCATGAGCCACTCGTTTCTGATCTCAGCATTTCCAACACCTCTTGCTGATGGTCCTCTGCTTTGCCCCCCACAGCCAGGCAGGCCTCTCAGCCGGAGAGATCACCGAGGGCCCCAGGGCCTGTGTTTCCAGCAAGCAGCCTGAGCGCTCAGAGGATCGTGCAGAGCAGGATCCACTGCAGTTGTGGACCAGATGTGCTGCCTTCCCCTCTCCAAGGAGAGGGGAGAGGGCAGGGAGGAGCAGGTACCCCAGACAGGAAACAACAGGACCCTGACTTGGGGGGCGGTGATCCTCGTGCTGGGGCCCCGGCCTCAGCCCCACGGGCTCCTGTTTTCTAGAACTGAAGCTTCGGTTCTGAGAGACTTTGAGGGCAGGGAGCGCTGGCAGAGATGGGAGGATGGACAAAGCCTTCGGCCTCCTCTCGCCTTGTGTGCTCGGTCGCCTCAGTCATGTCTGACTCTTTGGGACCCCATGGACTGTAGCCCATCAGGCTCTTCTGTCCATAGGATTCTCCAGACAAGAATACTGGAGTGGGTTGCCATGCCCTCCTCCAGGGGATCTGTCCATCCCAGGGATCAAACCTAGATCTCTTGCATTGGCAGGAAGGTTCTTTACCCCTGAGCCACCGGGGAAACCCTCCTCCTACCTTGCCCTTCAGCTAATGCAGGATGGAGCTGCTCCCCTTCCACCTAGGAGGTGATGGGGCTCCAGAGGAGTGCAGTTGGGGGAGTGAAGCCTGAATACTGGGTGAGAGCTCTCATCGCTGGGCCTCTACTCACCCTCCCCAGGTGTCCATGAGTCTGAGATGGCTCAGAGGTGACTTGGCTCTATGGGTGAAACACAACTGTCTTCTAGCTCCTTCTCCTCCACGGACAGTCCCTTCCTGAGGACCACCATCACCATGTAGCATCCAGAGCTCCCTTAAATACTGCTGGAAAAGAGGCTGCAATTCATTGTGATATAAAAAGACACGGGACAGGAGATAAGCAGGTACCCTTTACTGAGTCAGGACCTGTGCCGGGTGCCGTGCTGTTAGGATCTAATGCTCAGACGAGCCCGCAACATAGCAGTATTCCATTCACCTGTGTGTGAATCAAGACTTACAAGTAACTTTAAAAAAAATTACACAACAGCCAAATATTTGGTGAAGTCAGGGTTCAAAGTCAGACACGTCTATTGATGAAAACCTCATGTTCTTCCCCTCACACTGGAACACCTTCTGAAGTCCCCAGACCTACACTCTCTCCCTGCCCTACTTCACACAGCAAAAATTTTTAAAAAGCAAACCAGGTGTTAATGGAAAAAAAAAAAACAAAAAACTTTATTTAAGGTTGAGAAGAACAGTTTACAGAAACTGTCAGAGGATTTATGGACTCTAGTAAAACTAAATGGAGAAGGCAGACACTTTTACAGCATCTTATGGCCCTGTGATCTTAACAACCTGATCCCAAGCAGGGAACTCCATGTGCTGCAACACCAGCAACCAGGCAACTCACTTCCGAGGCTGTATTCTGCATAAAACTTTGGACTCAGGGCTCCCATCACTTGCCAAATGTGAACGTGAAATGTCCTTTTTCAGGTAGGGGAACGAGATGGGTGGTCTTGAACCCCTTATTCTCTTTCAAGACCAGCCACTGACTAACCAGGAAAGCCAGAGGGCTGGGATAAAGAAACCTACACCATTTAGAAGGGATAAATTAAGGGGTTCCCAGACCAGAGCCCTCTCCTTTTTAGAAATATAAAGAAATTAACTACTGTGGTGGGGGGGGGAGTCAGATCATGTTTACCCACAAAAGTACTAACACATTACCTTCCCTTGCTGGTGGGTTTACAAAAGCTGATGAGGTAACACTGGTTGCCGAAGGCTGACCAGAAGCCCCATGTGTAGTCATACACATATTTCAATATGACTTAAAAAAGAAAAGAAACAGGGGACTTCCCTGGCAGTCCAGTGCTTAAGACTTTGCCTCCCCTGGTAGCTCATGGTAAAGAATCTTCCTGCAATGCAGGAGATGCCAGTTGGATCCCTGGGTTGGGAGGATCCCCTGGAGAAGGAAATGGCAACCCACTCCAGAATTTTTGCCTGGAGAATTCCATGGACAGAGGAGTCTGGCAGGCTACAGTCCATGGAGTCACACAGAGTCAGACATGACTGAGGGACAAACACTTTCACTTTTTTCCATTGCAGGCAGTGTGGGTTCGATCCCTGGTCGGGGAACTAAGATCCTACTTGCCACAAGGCATGGCCAAAAAAAAAAAAAAAATCCGTAACAGAACAATGAGTTTCTTCTATACCAGTGTCTTTGATTACCTAATTCTCAGTAAGAAAAACATTTCACCTTGTGACCCGGCATGCATGCACACATATGCCACTGAAACAGTAGTGCGGTGACACAATACTTAAATGCTTGCTACATGCAAAACATTGTGGAATTTTCTTTCATAAAAAAATAATGCCATCAAAACCCCAGTTATGAAAACTCTGCTCTATATCCTGGATAAGATCATCTTCATACCCTCAGGTGGGTTGCCAGAAAAAAAGATGAAAGTCCATCCAAATTCCTTACTCTCTATTCAAGTTCCTTCATGAGCTGCTCCCCTTTCACCCACTCAGTCTCAGCCACTTGACAAGTCTTCAGTCAAATCCTATGCTACGGCCTAGGCCAGGTTCAGTCCCGCCTCTCATTGTACCTTCACAGGGCTCACGTCTTTAAGTGAAGGCTCTGTTTATTGTAACCTCTAGGTTATCAGTGCATTCCTTACAGGCCCAGCTGAAGTGCAACCTGCCTTGGACATTCTGCCCTACACAGACCTCTTCCTTTTCTGTCCCTTAGCCTTTAATGTTGTGTCACGACATAAATCCTGTCCTGTGCTGTCCCATGTGAGAGGCCGGGCCTCTTCAAAGACTGTGTGAGCAATCTGACCGACAGATTGATTAACGTGGCTGATATGATGCTTTATTCTATCTGGAAAGGATATGAACTTCATGGTAAGAACTTCTCACAGGGGACTTTCCTGGGGGTCCAGCAGCTAAGACTCAGTGCTCCCAATGCAGAGGGCCTGGGTTTGATCCCTGGTCAGGAGACTGGATTCTATATGTCGCAACTAAGAAGTCTGCGTGCCACAACTAAGATCCTGACCAAGAGCCTCCACTAAGACCCAGTGCAGCCAAAATAAATATTTAAAAGAAGAACTTATCACAGCATATTAACAAACAGAAAAATAAAGCAAGATTCCGGATCAGAGAAAACTTAAATAAGAGAAGAAGTTCAAGGTGGAGGCAAGAAACAAAGAACATAAACTTTCAGATCATGAAGGTCCACAGAAATGTTGCAGCTAAACCCTGAATTTAGCCTGAAAGCTTCCTGACCACCAAAGGCAAAAGGGGATTAAGGACAGACATATGGACCAAAGGAAAAGGATAGAAAGCCCAGAAATAAACCCTTGCATAAATGGTTAAATGATCTTGAACAAGGAACTCAAGACTACTAAATGGGGAAAAAACAGTACCTTCAACAAATGGTGTCAGGAAAACAATACTGCCATGCAAAATAATAAAATTGGACGCTGTATACAAAAATTAACTCAAAAGGGATTAAAGACCTAAATGTAAGACTTAAGACTATAAAACTCCTAGAGAAAAATACAAGGGAACAGCTTCATAACACTGGATTCCTTGGATATGCCACCAAAAATTAAAAAAAAAAGCACAAGCAAAAAAAGCAAAAATATATCATCAAACGTATAAAGTTGTGTACATCAAAGGTCACAATCAACAGAATTTGCAAATCATATATTTTGTAAGAGGTCAATATTCAGAATATATAATGAGCCCCTACAACACAACCATACTAAAAATCAAATAACCTGATTTAAAAACAGGCAAAAGATTTAAATAGACATTTCTCCAAAGATAATTTACAAACGGCCAACAAGCATATGAAAAGACACTCAGATTCTCGTCGTTATTAATCATCAGAGAAATGCTAATCCAAACCACAATGAAGTATCACCTCCCATCAAGAGAATGACTACTGTGCAAACAAACAACCCCCCCAAAAACCCCAAAACAGAAAATATCAAGTGTTGATGTGGAGAAACTGGAATGTTTGTGCACTGCTGGTGAAACTGTAAAATGGTGCACTCTCCATGGAAAACACATGACTCAGCAATCCCACTTCTGTGTATACATCCAAAAGAACTGAAAGCACGGTGTCAAAGAAATACTTTCATTCCCATGTTCATGGCAGAATTATTCACAACCACCAAAAGGTGGAAGCAACCCAAATGTCCACAAACAAAGTGTTGAATAATGGAACATGATTCAACCTTAAAGGCAGGCTTACTGACACCTGCTACAATGGATGAACCTTGAGTACATTACCCTAAATGAAATGCAGAAATGGCTGTCTGAGGAGGCCTTACAAATAGCTGTGAAAAGAAGGGAGGCCAAAAAGCAAAGAAGAGAAGGAAAGATATACCCATCTGAATGCAGAGTTCCAAAGAACAGCAAGGAGAGATAATAAGAAAGCCTTCCTCAGCAATCAATGCAAAGAAATAGAGGAAAACAACAGAATGGGAAAGACTAGAGATCTCTTCAAGAAAATTAGAGATACCAAGGGAACATTTCATGCAAAGATGGTTTCGATAAAGGACAGAATGGTATGGACCTAACAGAAGCAAAAGATATTAAGAAGAGGTGGCAAGAATACACAGAACTGTACAAAAAAGATCTTCACGACCCAGATAATCACAATGGTGTGATCATTCACCTAGAGCCAGACATCCTGGAATGTGAAGTCAAGTGGGACTTAGAAAGCATCACTGCAAACAAAGCTAGTGGAGGTGATGGAATTCCAGTTGAGCTATTTCAAATCCTGAAAGGCGACGCTGTGAAAGTGCTGCACTCAATATGCCAGCAAATTTGGAAAACTCAGCAGTGGCCATGGGACTGGAAAAGGTCAGTTTTCATTCCAATCCCAAAGAAAGGCAATGCCAAAGAATGCTCAAACTACTGCACAATTGCACTCATCTCACACACTAGTAAAGTGATGCTCAAAATTCCCCAAGCCAGGCTTCAGCAATACGTGAACCGTGAACTTCCAGATGTTCAAGCTGGTTTTAGAAAAGGCAGAGGAACCAGAGATCAAATTGCCAACATCCGCTGGATCATCGAAAAAGCAAGAGAGTTCCAGAAAAACATCTATTTCTGCTTTATTGACTATGCCAAAGCCTTTGACTGTGTGGATCACAATAAACTGTGGAAAATTCTGAAAGAGATGGGAGTACCAGACCACCTGATCTGCCTCTTGAGAAACCTGTATGCAGGTCAGGAAGCAACAGTTAGAACTGGACATGGAACAACAGACTGGTTCCAAATAGGAAAAGGAGTACGTCAAGGCTGTATATTGTCACCCTGCTTATTTAACTTGTATGCAGAGTACATCATGAAAAATGCTGGGCTGGAAGAAGCACAAGCTGGAATCAAGATTGCCGGCAGAAATATCAATCACCTCAGATATGTAGATGACACCACCCTTATGGCAGAAAGTGAAGAGGAACTAAAAAGACTCTTGATGAAAGTAAAAGAGGAGAGTGAAAAAGTTGGCTTAAAGCTCAACATTCAGAAAACGAAGATCATGGCATCTGGTCCCATCACTTCATGGGAAATAGATGGGGAAATAGTGGAAACAGTGTCAGACTTCATTTTTTTAGGCTCCAAAATCACTGCAGATGGTGAGTGCAGCCATGAAATTAAAAGATGCTTACTCCTTGGAAGCAAAGTTATAACCAACCTAGAGAGCATAATGAAAAGCAGAGACATTACTTTGCCAACAAAGGTCCATCTAGTCAAGGCTATGGTTTTTCCAGTGGTCATGTATGGATGTGAAAGTTGGACTGTGAAGAAAGTTGAATGCCGAAGAATTGATGCTTTTGAACTGTGGTGCTGGAGAAGACTGTTGAGAGTCCCTTGGACTGCAAGGAGATCCAACCAGTCCATCCTGAAGGACATCAGTCCTGGGTGTTCATTGGAAGGATTGATGTTGAAGCTGAAACTCCAATACTGTGGCCACCTAATGCAAAGAGCTGACTCATTTGAAAAGACCCTGATGCTTTTGGGCATCAGGGAAAGATTGAAGGCAGGAGGAGAAGGGGACGACAGAGGATGAGATGGTTGGATGGCATCACCAACTCAATGGATATGAGTTTGAGTAAACTCCAGCAGTTGGACAGGGAGGCCTGGTGTGCTGCGGTTCACGGGGTCGCAAAGAGTCGGACACGACTGAGAGACTGAACTGAACTGATTGAGTCATGCTGCGTACTTATTAAGCATAAACATTTATCAATGTCAAAAATAACAGAAACACTTATAAAATACATTTTTAAAGTACTAGAGGAGATGCTTATACCTAAGGAAAAAACTGATACCATAAAATGCCACTTAAAATGAATTCACTTGAATCAGGGCTAAATTTTGTAATAAATCTTTCAGGGAAAAAAGGTTTAATAACCTAAATATAATGAAAATGTTTATTTCATTTCAAGTTGATCAAAATTTATATTTAATTTCAAACAACATGCCGGTTCTCAGAATAAACAAGGTGAATAAATAACTAACTTTCAAGAGTGTATTTTTCTAATGAAATGTTTGCTAGCACTCTCTACTTCATATTTTTTGAATTGCACAGCTTGATCATTGAAATGATCAGTTTTTCACAAAGGCAAGCTGATCAATTTTCCCAGAGCCTCCCAAATTTTAAAATATTACCATCATTCATTTTTGAAGCATGTTATCATCTTTATCAGTTCTTTTATTTTATAACTGTTGGTCTACTCTTACCAGTGATTCAAGCTGTTTCCTAACATCACTTTAATAAACTCCATGATACTTCTCTATCTTTTCAAATATTTGCATTTTTTCTCTGCTGCTGACTTGATGTACACCGTCTAATGCTTACAGCACTGTAGAGGCTGTTAGTGGCTTCCGTGTGTTAAGAGCAGAGAGGTGTCTAAATGAGGACTGACTTCCCAAATCAGCATTCCATTGTTTGCTAGTTTTTCCTGCAGGGACTCCGATGATGACAGGTTGGATAAAGAGACTCCTCTGTACAACCTTTCCTGTTTGGGCTTTCTCATTCTGTCCTCTCACAGAAGGATAACAAACTTTAGACCCTCGGCCTTGATAAGGTTCTAGTAGGATTTGATGGAGTTCATCTGAACCGGTGCTTTGTCAGCATGCAGGCGAGATCAGGGGCATCCTCTATGGTTATGTAGTTCATTCTGAAGGTTCAGAACTGTCAAGATTTGGAAAATAGTGTATATCCTGAAAAGGATAGGGAATTTCTTCTGAAATTCAGTACTCTGAGGAATCAAAGACTTCATTGAAAGAAGGTGTGTATCTGTGCATTCCTACTTTCTCCAAGCCGGAAAGAAGAGAAACGCTAGTCACAAAAAGAGGAACATGAACACTGTTTCCCTTCATGATTATTTCAATCATTTGGGACTTTGGAAAAACAGGATTAACTGCTTCAGCAGGAAAACCACAAAGATGTTCTCATCTGGGTACCAAGCTTACTCGATCTTATCCTCTCACTTGTTAGAATTAATATACACTTTTTCTATTCCCCACCCCCAGAACTATGACCATGAATATACTATGGGCAGAAGCTATGCAACACACTCAGTCTAAATCCACTCTTGCAATTATTACAAATAACAATTTAGAAAACAGAAGCACGTTTTAAATTTCATTTTCTCACATTGTGCTTTCCAGAACTGAATTAAAAAAATGTATACTCAGAAGTTTCCTTTCCGAAGGAAAACTATTTTCTCCAGCTAAATAGAAGTAACAGCAATAAACAATTTCACTGTGTTGCAGATGGACCAATTATTTTTCTTTTCATAATCAGTGTTTTAAAAAATCATCTAAGTAATGCACGTGTGTAGTGCATATATAGTATTGACTTCCTATCACAGGATATTAGGACTCAAACTTTTTTCCCACCTTCTTCCTCTTAGTACAAGGAAAGTCTTTCTAATCTCCTAGTAAGAAGATTTTAAAAAATTAAGTCAATATTTGTTATTTAGATTCTTTTCTTAAATGTGGAACTTTTATTTTCATTCAGCATGCCCGAGTTACTATTTTATTTATTTTTAATTAGTTACTACTCAGCAGTGGCCACAGGACTGGAAAAGGTCAGTTTTCATTCCAATCCCAAAGAAAGGCAATGCCAAAGAATGCTCAAACTACTGCACAATTGCACTCATCTCACACGCTAGTAAAGTAATGCTCAAAATTCTCCAAGCCAGGCTTCAGCAATATATGAACCGTGAACTTCCTGATGTTCAAGCTGGTTTTAGAAAAGGCAGAGGAACCAGAGATCAAATTGCCAGCATCTGTTGGATCATCGAAAAAGCAAGAGAGTTCCAGAAAAACATCTATTTCTGCTTTATTGACTATGCCAAAGCCTTTGACTGTGTGGATCACAATAAACTGTGGAAAATTCTGAAAGAGATGGGAATACCAGACCACCTGATCTGCCTCTTGAGAAATCTGTATGCAGGTCAGGAAGCAACAGTTAGAACTGGACATGGAACAACAGACTGGTTCTAAATAGGAAAAGGAGTTCGTCAAGGCTGTATATTGTCACCCTGTTTATTTAACTTATATGCAGAGTACATCATGAGAAATGCTGGACTGGAAGAAACACAAGCT
>NW_011494628.1:968763-969174 GCF_000754665.1 Bison bison bison
GACTGGAAGAAACACAAGCTGGAATCAAGATTGTGGGGAGAAATATCAATAACCTCAGATATGCAGATGATACCACCCTTATGGCAGAAAGTGAAGAGGAACTAAAAAGCCTCTTGATGAAAGTGAAAGAGGAGAGTGAAAAAGTTGGCTTAAAATACAACATTCAGAAAATGAAGATCATGGCATCTGGTCCCATCACTTCATGGGAAATAGATGGGGAAACAGTGGAAACAGTGTCAGACTTTATTTTTCTGGGCTCCAAAATCACTACAGATGGTGACTGCAGCCATGAAATTAAAAGATGCTTACTCCTTGGAAGGAAAGTTATGACCAACCTAGATAGCATATTCAAAAGCAGAGACATTACTTTGCCAACAAAGGTTCGTCTAGTCAAGGCTGTGGTTTTTCCTG
>NW_011494628.1:969274-985306 GCF_000754665.1 Bison bison bison
GTGGTTTTTCCTGTGGTCATGTATGGATGTGAGAGTTGGACTGTGAAGAAGGCTGAGCGCTGAAGAATTGATGCTTTTGAACTGTGGTGTTGGAGAAGACTCTTGAGAGTCCCTTGGACTGCAAGGAGATCCAACCAGTCCATTCTGAAGGAGATCAGCCCTGGGATTTCTTTGGAAGGAATGATGCTAAAGCTGAAACTCCAGTACTTTGGCCACCTCATGTGAAGAGTTGAGTCACTGGAAAAGACTCTGATGCTGGGAGGGATTGGGGGCAAGAGGAGAAGGGGACGACAGAGGATGAGATGGCTGGATGGCATCACTGACTCGATGGACATGAGTCTGAGTGAACTCCAGGAGTTGGTGAGGACAGGCAGGCCTGGCGTTCTGCGATTCATGGGGTTACAAAGAGTCGGACATGACTGAGTGACTGATCTGATCTGATACATGTTTTATTTTATATATTTATATTCTTAAGTGTCTGTGTAAATAACGTTCACTGTGGTGTACCATCATGACATCTCCTTCCTTGTACATCTTCTGCTTTCGTTTGCTTCAATTTCTATGTGTCTATCACAACTTTTCACTCTGTTCTGCAAGAGAGTAAACCTGCTCCCACATCTCAGGCTACTCTTGTTCCTTTTCAACTGCTGTCCATGGTCTAGATTCACTGCCAAGCCTGAGGCTGACTATGTTTTTGGGCTCCTATTTTTTTTTTAACCATCATCTCCCTCTTTCTGCCTTCTGGATCCTCTGTCTTCCCTGTTCTGTTTGTGAAGCGTATTTTCTAGAAACCTCCTGTGGAAGGGTGCATGGGTGGTAAATTTTTTGACACTGTGCTTTGGTGGAATTTGATTGACATGCTGGAAATAATCTTCCCTCAGAACGTTATGTCCATTATGTATCTGTCTGTCATCTTGTGGTTTCCAACATTAAAGAAGTGGGATTATTTTCTGTCTTGATCCTTTTTATCTCTTCACTTCTACCCGGTTATACTCAAAGCTTTTAGCATCTCCTCTCTTTCTGGTCTAAATTTCATTATGATGTGCTTGGTCATGGAACTTTCAGAAATGTAAGTTTTTTACTGAAGAGAAGACAGCATAAATTGTAAAGATCAACTTGATGAGTTTTTACAAAATGAACAAACATACTGTGTAACTGGGGCTTCCCGGGTGGCTCAGTGGTAAAGAATCCACCTGCCAATGCAAGAGACACACAAGACACAGGTTCGATCCCTGTGATTCCCCTGGAGGAAGAAATAGTAACCCACTCCAGTGTTCTTGCCTTGAAAATTCCAGAAGAGCCTGGTGGGCTGCAGTCCATGGGGCTGCAAAGAGTCAGACACAACTGAACAGGCATGCACGCTGTATCACCAGCACTTAGGATTAAGAAACAGTCTACTACCGAGAGCATGCTTCCAGCCACTGCTTCTTGCCCGAGGGGCAACCACTCTCCTTTCTTTTTTTCCTATTTTTAAAGATAGGTAGGATGTTAAGAATTTTTTCTTTTCCTTTTTCACATTTATTTTTTATTTATTTTATTTATTTGACTGTGCTGGGTCTTAGTTGCAGTAGGCGGGATTTTTAGTTATGGCATGTGGGATCTATTTCCCTGATCAGGGATCGAACTTGGGCCCCCTGTGTTGATTGGGAGTACAGAGTCTTAGCCACCAGGGAAGTCCCACCACTCTCCTAATTTCTAACATCATACATTAGTTTGCCTATTTGAAATTTTGTATAAATGAAATCAGACAACATGTACTCTTTTGCTAGTGGTCTTTTTTATTCACCATTAAGTTTGTGATATTCATCTATGTAGCGGTAATTCATTCATTCTTGTTCCACTATAGAACATACTAAACTTCGTTTATCCAACTTTAATGTTGATGGACTCTTGCTTGTTTCCATTTTTTGGCCATTACACATGATGTTGTTACAAAGCTAAACCTGGCCTTTGATGAACAGATGTAGGTACTTCTGTTGGCTGGCGTGATCTTCTTTTTCACTTTTTGCCTGGTGACTCTGTGAACGTTTTCAATCTGAATATTTGCCTTTTCAGTTTAGAGAAATTTTTTTTCTTATGTTCTCTGTACTATTGGGTTTCAGTTCATGTCTTTCTGTTTGTATTTATCCTTTTTGGCCGGGCAGCTTTTCCTTGGCTGCCTCATCATATTTAAGAGTGAGGCACTTAAAACCAGAGATCTGTGTGTGAGGGAGCACTTGTTGTAGGGTCATGACATTGCCAGATACTGTAGGTGGACAACAAAATGTCAATTTATAGACATTTTTCTTTGGCAGGTATTTCCTCAGAAAGAAAGCCTTCAATCCCGGCTCCAACCAATAGAAAGGGTTGAGAGATCTCACCATTCAGGATGAAGTTTTCTTATTTTCCATGTTTCTCAGCAAGATACATCATCCTTGTTCTCAGCAGTGTTCGGTATCCATGAGTCTAGAGCACTGTCCAATATGGTAGCCACTAGCCACATGCAGCTAGTTAAATTGAAATGAACTGAAATTAAATGAGAAATACAGTTCCTCACATTGACTGTTTAGCCATTTGATGATGGATGACTCTGATATAAAACATTTCCATCACCACAGAAAATCAATTAGGCAGTGCTGGAGCGTGAGCCCAATATTTCATGTTTGGGGAGAAGTAGTTTCCTAACTATACTGCTGGATAAAGGGTCTAAAAATTTGATTACTTTTTATATAATTTTTTAATTTACAGTAATTCTTTAATTTTCAATCTCACCAAAAACTCAGTTTCAGAGGTACTCCAAGATCCCCATTTCTTGAAATTTGACTTAACCAATACTAAGAATCTGCCTGCAATGCAGGAGACCCCAGTTTGATTCCTGGGTGAGGAGAATCCCCTGGAGAAGGGATAGGCTACCCACTCCAGTATTCTGGCCTGGAGAATTCCATGGATTGTATAGACCATGGGGTCGCAAAGAGTTGGACACGACTGAGCAACTTTCACTTTCATTTTCACTTGGCCAATACTTTGGCCACCTGATATGAAGAGCCAACTCATTGGAAAAGACCCTGATGCTGGGGGAAGGAGATGACAGAGGATGAGATGGTTGGATGGCATCATCAACTCAGTGGACATGAGTTTAGCAACTCACGTGGACAAGAGAACAAGGACAGGGAAGCCTGGCATGCTGCAGTTCATGGGGTCATAAAGAGTTAGACAAGACTTAGTGACTGAACAGCAACAACAATCCCCACTGCAGCAAACACACTTGTAGGCAGTAGGTTTCAGCTTTCTACTGTTAATTACCACTTAACCATCTGTCTTCCATCTTCCAAAATGTATTTATACCTATTCTACTCCTTTACTATCTGTTTACTATACTGGTCTATTCCTTTACAATGCGTTTTAGGCAGGGAGCAGAAATAAACATGTTCTAACTGCTATGTTAAACTGGAAGTCCTCCTGAGAACGTTCTTAATGGGATTAACAACACAGTGAGTGGGTAAAAAGCAGTCTGTTGTTAAGCTTTGTCATGCAGGATTTCCCCAAGATTTGCTCCTAAATGTTACAGTTTTCATAAAATTTTATCGTCTCTGATTTTTAAAATAGTTTATTGCTTTATTCTTTTTCTGAATATTATTTGAGACCTTTCTGCAGGTAAGACACTCATTCTAGCTATTTTCTTACTTTATCTTTTCATTTCATGAAAAATATTGCTGCTGAACTTTCTTAGTGCAAGTTTAATAATTATGCATAGGGTCGGGTTAGGGCTTTCCAGGTGGCTCAATGGTAAAGAATCCACCTCCCCAGCAGGACATGAAGGTGTGTTTCCTGGGTCGGGAAGATTCCCCTGGAGAAGGAAATGGCAACCACTCTAGCATTCTTGCCTGGGAAATCCCATGCAGAGAGAAGCTAGGTGGGCTACAGTTCATGGGGTCACAGTCAGACACGACTAAATAACAGCAACATAAGGCAAGGTTATTTTCAGTTGACTAAATGTTAACATCCTTTACGCACAGCCTGAAGCAGAGCAAACCAGTTGAGCCCACCTATACAAGTTAGACCCTGGTCAACCTTGAGTTGTATGAGAATAAATAGATATTGATGTAAGTCACTGCGTTTGGAGTGATTTATTACAAGGCATTATTATTGCAATAGCTGCCTAATATCATGAGAAAAGAGTCTTTACAAATAGGATTTAAGCATCTAGAAAAAAAAATAAAGTATTTGTGTTTAGGAAAAAGTAAAAATTCTCACTCAACAATGGAAAGCCCTTTTCTCATCATTTGTTGTATTTTATCTCAAGGCGTTTTCCTAACAGAATTTGCCAGAGGAGCACCACTAGGTTTCAGGTTTCTAAATCGTGACATAAGCACTGGTCATGGAAAACCAGGACATCACAAATATTCTTTTCTTTCCACCAGGAAGGATATTTTATTAATAAGCAGTGACTAGTATGCAAATTACACGAAGATCTGTGTACCTCTTTCCCCAAAGATAAATTATATGCATTGTAACAAAAAGAGACTATGTATTGTTTGCGAAGTTCTTATGAGAGTAGTCGTTCTTTGCCCAGAATTACGCTTGCTTGCTTCTCAGTGTTTCCACTGACTTGTGAGAAGGTGTCACTCAGGACCTGGAGTTGTTGCCCCAGGGGACATATAAGAGTCAGAACACTTCTTCCAGGGAAGCAGCTGCCCGCAGAGCCGTGCTGTGATCGTGGACTAAATCCTCAGGGTCCCTGAGACTGAATGAACCACTGTTTTGGAAGTGCTGACCTTGGACAGCCATGGCCATTGTGCAGAGAACTGGAAGCGGTCACTATTAAGAGTCTCTAATAGTAAATAAAGGGGACAGTGTGAGCCCCTTTCAATGCTTTCTCTTTCGGTATCCCAGAATTTCAGTTTTACTGAAATCAAAAGAACTGGAGAAAGATCTGGCCAGACTAGGGCTGTATCCTTGTATCTGCTGCTACTGCTAAGTCACTTCAGTCGTGTCCGACTCTGTGCCACCCCATAGATGGCAGCCCACCAGGCTCCCCCGTCCCTGGGATTCTCCAGGCAAGAATACTAGAGTGGGTTATCCTTGTATCTGGCTGATCCTAAAAAAACACTTGAATGCATGCATGCTCAGTCATTTCAGTCGTGTCCAACTCTTTGTGACCCTATGGATTGTAACCCGCCAGGCTCCTCTGTCCATGGGATTCTCCAGGCCAGAATACTGGAGTAAGTTGCCACGCCCTTCTCCAGGGTGTTTTCCTGACTCAGGGATGGAACTCAAGTGTCCTGCGGCTCCTGCACTGCAGGCAGATTCTTTACCAACGAGCCACCGGGAAGCTCAAAACACCTGAGTAATAAACACTATCTTGTAGAGCATGTGAGCTTAGATGGTTCAACAAGTTAATGTTCATATTTACTGGAAAGACTCCAAATGGAATATGTGTGAATACTATTTTAAAATTTCATGTTTTCTTTAAAACACTAAAGGGAAACTGGTTACAAAGAAAAGGGTTAGCACCAGTCCTATTACCACTGCAGGGACCTGTGACCCTTGTGGGAAGTCATACATGTTCACTGGTCCATATTTCATTCATGGATGTAAAAGCTGTGGAGTTCTGGCCTCATACTAGATTGTGCTAAATGCTAGGGACACAAGGGGGTGGCTCTCACAGGGCTTATGTAAAGTCAGAGGAGGAGAGCAGAGAGGTGTAATAGGTCTGTGGCTGAGTGGGAGGGGAGCACATGCTTTCCTAACAGGATGGGGGAGGGACATCAGGGCCAGAAAAATCTAGATTGAGTCCTGGTTTCTTCTGTGTTTCCCTGGCTTAGGGGGTCTCTTTCAGTAACTGCCTCTCATTTACCCACTTCCTCTGTTCAGCTTGGGGCTTCCCAGGTGGCGCTAGTGGTAAAAAACCCACCTGCCAATGCAGGAGACATAAGAGACACAGGCTCTATCCCTGGGTCAGGAAGATCCCCTGGAGAAGGGCATGGCAACCCACTCCAGTATTCTTGCCTGGAGAATCCCATGGATAGAGGAGTCTGGTAGGCTGCAGCCCATGGGGTCGCACAGAGTCAGACATGACTGAAGTGACTTAGCATGCATTTGTTCAGCTCAGTACCCACCAAAGGACTGCTCCCTCCTCTAGGGACCTTCTGGTGTTACACCCAGGCAACCTCTCCCTTTGCCAGAGTATAAGCAATGTCTAGGTGAGCTTGGCTTCAGTACCATATTTATTCTGTCACCACTTCTCAAGGATAAGCATCGCTTCTGAGAGGAAATTTTACATGGAGAGTTCATATTATGTGAAATATAAAGGTTTCCTACTTTGCAAGTTATATGTAAATACACATTTCATGTATTAAGCTTACTAAGAAGTAGAAATACCTATACTTTTAAAACTGAGACAATAAACTAGGTGGTGGAAGACAAGTCACAAGTCTAGACACAGCTGTTAGATTTTAAAAAGTGCAGGTACTTTAAGTGGCACTACCCTGGCATGTGCTCAGTTTAGATTGCATGTCAACCAGCCCAACAGGTGTTAGGAGACAGATGTTCACCAAATGCTTAGCCCTCAGGGAGAAAACATGAACAAAATATAGAGCACATGCCCCCTGAGTATCAGCAACTGAAGAAAGCATTTTACTATCCACTGTCCTGATTTCTAAAAACAACTTCAAAAGTTTATTGAATCCTTACTATATGCCAAGCACTATCAGATATGCTGTTGAAAGATATATAAACCCTGATGTATAAATCAATCTCTTAAATTTATCCATCATGGCTAAAGAAGTTCTAGAACTAATTTTATCCTTCACAAATCTTGCTTTTTCCTTCGGGTTTAAAAGATTCATAGAACTGAACCAAGTTGGCTTTCTCATGAACTTACTGAAATTGATTACCAAGCCCAGTGATTCTTCTGCCCTGAGGGAGTCTCAAAGTGGTCTTCTCCCCTTTATCTTTGGCACCATTCTCCTTCAGGCCTACAGAATTTTGTCATCTGAACTAGTTCATGATTTCTTATGAACTCATTTTTCTGCCAAAATTTTGCACTGTTCTAATTCATTCTTGTTAACCAGTGCTAACATGATCACATAAAACGCAGACAGCGGGTGGCCACTTTCAGTGTCAGCCTGATGCCTTCAGGACACAGCCCAGACAGGCCCACGTGGCTCCCAGAGTCTCTGGCCTCGCTTGCCATTCCTCTCCCGTGAACATTCCGTGTTCTAGCCACATGTAACTGCTCGCAGTTAAAAAAAAAAAGTTTAGAGTGTGTGTGTGTGTGTGTGTGTGTGTGTGTGTGTGTGTGTTTAATTTTGCCATGCCAAGTGGCATATAGAATCTTAGTCCTCCTGCCTTGGTGTCTCTGTCACAATCTCAGATTGCTCCTCCTCACATTCTCCCAACCTCTTCCCATGGCCCCCAGTTGATTAACTTCTCCCTCCAATTTTTTTATTTGGAAAATTTCAAAATGTTTAGTACAATAAACACCTATACATCCTTTACTTACATTCTCCAATTGTTAACATTCTGCCACATCTGTGTTCCTTTCCCCTCAGTGCCCCCACCCACAGGGGTTTACTTTTGCCAAATCATTTGAGAGGAAGTTGCAGACATTAGGACACTTTATACTCTTAAACAGTGGCAGACTTTATTTTCTTGGGCTCCCAAATCACTGCAGATGGTAACTGCAGCCATGAAATTAAAAGACGCTTGCTCCTTGGAAGAAAAGCTATGACCAACCTAGACAGTGTATTAAAAAGCAGAGACATTATTTTGCTGACAAACGTCTGTCTAGTCAAAGTTATGGTTTTTCCAGTAGCCATGAATGGATGTAAAAGTTGGACCATAAAGAAAGCTGAGTGCTGAAGAATTGATGCTTTTGAACTGTGGTGTTAGAGAAGACTCTTGAGAGTCCCTTGGACTGCAAGGAGATCAAACCAGTCAATCCTAAAGGAAATCAACTCTGAATATTCATTGGAAGGACTGATGCTGAAGTTTCAATACTTTGGCCACCTGATGCAAAAAACTGACTCACTGGAAAAGACCCTGATACTCAGAAATACTGAAGGCAGGAGGAGAAGGGGATGACAGAGGATGAGATGGTTGGATACCATCACTGACTCAATGGACATGAGTTTGAGCAAGCTCTGGGAGTTGGTGATGGGAGCATGGTATGCCATAGTTTATGAGGTCGCAAAGAGTCAGACAGGACTAAGCGACTGAACTGAAATGATATTCTTAAACTGCTCAGCATGTTAAGTTCTAAAAAGAAAGCATTTTCTTACATAACCAGAACATAATGAGCACACTCAGGAAAATTAACATCAAAATACTAAAGTTTAATTGGAATATACGGTCAATATTCAGATTTCTCCCAATTCCCCAACTGGCTATCATTCATCATTCAAGACTGAGCTCAAATCAACTACATGCCAATAAGGGGAACTTCTTTGGTTCAGTGGCTAAGACTCCATGCTCCCAATGCAGATGTCCACGGTTTGATCCCTGGTTGGGGAACTAGCTCCTACAGACCACAAGAGTTCATAGGCTGCAACTAAAGATCCTGTGTGCCATGACAGGATCCTGTGGCACAGCCAGACAATAATTTTTTAAAAAGTATACTCCCAATAAAAATGTTTTAAAAAATGACTAAGCTCTAGAAGAAGGACATGCCCTTCTCACACACACACTGCGTCAGGTGTCTCTATTCCTTGTTTTCACTGCCCTTTGCATATTTTTATGGAAGCAATTCCATAAAACACTATCACACTGTCTATTTCCTTTCTGCAGTATTTGACGCTCACTTAGACTCATTTCAACTTCTCTTGCACCCCACAAGTACCTGGCATTAGGATGAACGAACGAATGAATGAACATTCGAGATGCGCATTCTACTCTCTCATTTTAACTGGTCAATGTGTCTCACAGCCTCTGGGCGCCACTCACGTCTCCTCAATTTCACCACTTATTTCAAAAGCTGCCATGGTGCCCGTCCTGCATAGGCTTTTACTAGCCTTGTGCAGATATAACCTGACAGCACCTCGCTTTGAGCCTGGGCCGTGAACTCCTAGTTCTGGCCCCAGGGTTATGCTGGAGTGGGAGCAAAGGACTCCAGTGAGAACCATTTGGCCTTCAATCTGGCACGTACAATCTGGAAACCAGGCTGTGGAGCTCTCTAGGGCCACCCTTGTCCATTGAGAGACAGGAGCGCGTGGAAAAATGCTTCCCCCACTTCTGACCCCAGGGTGGCTCATTCTGAGGTATATTCTGTAAGGTGACTCAAAAACTCCCACAGGATCCAGTTGCAGATACTCAAGAGCTCGTGCGTGCTCAGTAGCTTCAGTCGTGCCCAACTCTTTGTGACCCCATGGACTGTAGCCCACCAGGCTCCTTTGTCCATGGGATTCTCCCAGCAAGAATACTGGAGTGGGTTGCCATTTCCTCCTCCCGGGGATCTTTCCAACCCAGGGACTTAACCCATATCTGTTACGTTTCCTGCATTGGCAGGCCAATTCTTTACCACCAGCACCACCTGGGAAGCCCAGTAGATATAGATAATGGCTGCCATTTGAAGAGGATCCATGGACGGGCTTTCCCTCCTTGCTGGGGTCATTCCCCTTGTCTCTCACAGTCTGTTCCCTGGGGTCAATTCTCAAACAACTATCTGCACTCAAATCTTTGGGACAGTCTGCTTGCAGGAGTCCAGACCAGCACCGTTTTGGTAAAGGGACAAGAACACAGGTTTGGGAATCAGACAGATTTGAACCCAAATTTGGTCATTCACCAGCTATGATCTTGAGCTGGTAATTTAACTTCTCTCAGTCTCACTTTCCTCAGCTTATAATGAGGATAATAATACTTTGTAGGATTGTGATAATTAGAAATTAAAAATTTCTTCCTGGGACTTCCCTGACAGTCCAGTGATTAGGACTCTGTGCTTCCACTGCAGAAGAGAAGGGTTTGATCCTGGCCTGGTGGCACTAGTGGTAAAGGATCCGCCTGCCAACCCACTCCAGTATTCTTGCCAGGACAATCCTATGGAGAGAGGAGCCTGGCTCAGTCCATATGGTCGTAAAGAGTCAGACTCGACTGAAGCGACTGAGCACACAGCCTGGGTTTGTGATCCCTCAACTAAGATCCCACATACGGTGCAGCATGGCTTAAAAAAAAAAAAAAATACCTTCCCTTCCTTACATAGAATGTGTGTGTGTATATATACATAAATCTGTAGACTAATAACAAACATAAAAAACCATGTTGAATATCTGTTCAGCCTAGGAACCATCTTCTTCCTTTCCATTTCTCTTAAAACTTAACACTCCCCCCACCCCACCCCCGATCTCAGTTTCTTGGGTGTGGGCTCATGTGCTCACATTTTTACTGGGAAACTTCGTGATCCTCCCCTCTAACTAGAGCTGATTGGACTGTGAGTAGACTCTCTATTTCAGGAAACTGAAATTCAGACTTAAAAAAAAAATATGTAGTTAACTTCTCATGTGGCTTTAGCTATAAACCCAGGCTGTATGAATTGGTCATACTCAGCCATGTGGATGAAGAAGCACAAAAATCTAGTCTATAGAAAGAAGCAGGACTTCCCTAGTGGTCCGGTGGCTAAGACTCAGGGTTCAGTTCCTGGTCAGGGAACCAGGTTCCACAAGCTGCCACTGAGAGTTCGCATACCGCAACTAAAAACAACCCTTGTGTGACGAAACTAAGACCCAGCACAGCCAAGTAAATCAATAAATATTTTTTAAAAACAGAGAACAGGTTTTTTTTGTGTGTTGTTGTTTTTTTTTTTTAAAGGAGCAAACGTGAAGCATAGTGCTTCGTTATGGTATGTCATGAAGCAGAGGAAACAAGCAACAGACAGGACTCAGAGCTTCCTGGAGTCTCGATGGCTCCCAGTTCCAACGTCCATGCCTTTCTTGAGGCCCAGCTATATTCTTCTGTTTACATATTTTTTTTGCATTGGCTAATTTTAGTTAGTTAGGTTTATTAGCAACCAAAGTTTTAACGAATGCACTGAATATACTAATACCCAAAATAAATGTATAAGATCATTTTTGAAAATAACCACCCAAAATTCAGGAAAAGGCAAACCATGTTTCACAATATAATGTAATCTGTGTGTGTGTGCTCAGTTGCATTTGACTCTTTGCGACCCCTGGACTGTAGCCCTCCAGGCTCCTCTGTCCATGCAATTTTTCAGGCAAGTATACTAGAGCAGGTTGCCCTTTCCTACTCCAGGGGATCTTCCCAACTCAGGGATCAAACTCGAGTCTCTTGGGTCTCTTGCCTGCATTGGTAGGTGGAATTCTTTAACACTGCTGCCACTTGAGAAGCCCGTAACTTAGTAAATCTAAATGTCAGGAAGAAATTCTCAGTGTGGAGGTGAGAAACTTAATAGCATCAATATCTTATAGGAATATGTTGTCTTAAGATTTTTAAAGCCTTGGGACCTCAGAAGTAGTCCTAATCAAAACCTCTATTCAGGGACTTCCCTGGTGGTCTAGTGGTTAAGAATCCACCTTGCAATGCAGCGGATGCAGCTTCAGCCTCTGGTCAGGGAACTAAGATCCCACATGCCACAGAGCAACTAGACCTGACACAGCCAAATAAATAAATATTAAAGAAAAAAAAAAGCCTGTATTCATTACTATAAAACTACAGTCAAACCAGAAAGTATAGTGATTAGTAATCAAGTAGTATGCTTGAAATATTTATCTGTATCTCACAAAATACTCCTGTTTGCTTATACACCTAGTGGGAAATGAGAATTATTCAGAAGAAAAATTCTACTTTCTCAACAGGAGAAGTGTAGGAAAGTTGCAAAGACCTCAGAAAAAAAGCAACTTTTATAAAGAGCTTGTCAAAAATCAGGAGGCACTAGCAAGTCTTCAAAGAGAGAACTCATTAAAACAATTTATTGAATTCTTAAGGCAGTCAAATTAATTTACTTACACAACAGATTAAAAACAAATTCATATTCTAATGTTTTTAACATCATAGCTTTTAATGATTTCATGTAAATATTTTAAACATGGATAGTTCAGTTCAGTTCAGTTCAGTCGCTCAGTCGTGTCTGACTCTTTGCAACCCCATGAATTGCAGCACTCCAGGCCTCCCTGTCCATCACCAACTCCCGGAGTTCACTCAGACTCAAGTCCATCGAGTCAGTGATGCCATCCAGCCATCTCATCCTCTGTTGTCCCCTTCTCCTCCTGCCCCCAATCCTTCTCAGCATCAGGGTCTTTTCCAATGAGTCAACTCTTTGCATGAGGTGGCCAAAGTACTGGAGTTTCAGCTTTAGCATCATTCCTTCCAAAGAAATCCCAGGGCTGATCTCCTTCAGAATGGACTGGTTGGATCTCCTTGCAGTCCAAGGGACTCTCAAGAGTCTTCTCCAACACCACAGTTCAAAAGCATCAATTCTTCAGTGCTCAGCTTTCTTCATAGTCCAACTCTCACATCCATACATGACCACTGGAAAAACCATAGCCTTGACTAGATGGAACTTTGTTGGCAAAGTAACGTCTCTGCTTTTCAATATGCTATCTAGGTTGGTCATAACTTTCCTTCCAAGGAGTAAGCATCTTTTAATTTCATGGCTGCAGTCACCATCTGCAGTGATTTTGGAGCCCAGAAAAAATCAGTCTGACAGTGTTTCCACTGTTTCCCCATCTATTTCCCATGAAGTGATGGGACCGGATGCCATGATCTTCGTTTTCTGAATGTTGAGCTTTAAGCCAACTTTTTCACTCTCCACTTTCACTTTCATCAAGAGGCTTTTCAGTTCCTCTTCACTTTCTGCCATAAGGGTGGTGTCATCTGCATATCTGAGATGATTGATATTTCTCCCGGCAATCTTGATTCCAGCCCAGCATTTCTCATGATGTACTCTGCATAGAAGTTAAATAAGCAGGGTGACAATATACAGCCTTGACGTACTCCTTTTCCTATTTGGAACCAGTCTGTTGTTCCATATCCAGTTCTAACTGTTGCTTCCTGACCTGCATACAGGTTTCTCAAAAGGCAGATCAGGTGGTCTGGTATTCCCATCTCTTTCAGAATTTTCCACAGTTTATTGTGATCCACACAGTCAAAGGCTTTGGCATAGTCAATAAAGCAGAAACAGATGTTTTTCTGGAACTCTCTTGCTTTTTTTTTACTCTCATGCATAGTAGGGGAGAGTAATAATTATATAACATGATTTTATAGGCTAATAAAATTTCCATTGAATTGCACATTTTGCCACTTTACCTTTTCCCCACATTTTCATCTTTATTTTTATACAGGCAGTGTTCTAATGGAAGTAAGTCCCCCAACCTTAATTTAAAAAAAAAGAAAATCCTTTGGTTGCTGAACATCAGTCTAAATAATCTCTAAGAATTTAATTCTTAATAAAATCATAGTGATCCTCAACACAAGTTCCAGGGCTATAAAAACTAATGCCTAGTCTGTATTATTTTGTGCTATTATTTATTTTTTATGTGTGTGTTGAGTCTGAAGTGCAAAGATCATGCTTTATGTCTCTTGTATGTGTCCAATGCCAAGTTGATCAAAGAATCCTGGGTTTACAGAATCACCTTGAAATTACAAGGGCTTTGGAGGTCATCTAGCCCAATCTGCTACCATCCTCCTTTATCAACAGCCAGCCTTTGCAAAAAGACTTCTAGGGGAAAGAATGCCTCGATGCCAGGATAAACAACATTAACCATGACAAAGCCAGTTGGTACACCGTATCCAACTCTTTGCAATTCCATGGACTGTAGCCCGCCAGGCTCCTCTGTCCATGGGATTCTCCAGGCAAGAATACTGGAGTGGGTTGCCATTTCCTTCTCCAGGGGATCTTCCGGACCCAGGGATTGAACCCAGGTCTCCTGCATTGCAGGCAGACGCTTTAACCTCTGAGCCACGAGGGAAGCCCATTTATTTGGCTGTGCCAGGTTTTAGTTTTGGCACAGAGGATTTTTGACCTTCCTTGCAGCATTCAGGATCTTTAGTTGGGGCACACAGGATCTAGTTCTCTGGCTACGAATTGAACTCAGGCCCCCTGCACTGAGAACTCAGAGTCTTAGGCACTGGACCACCAGGGAAGTTCCCATAATTATTTCTTGTTGTTGTTTAGTCAGTCAGTCATGTCTGACTCTTTATGACCCCTTGGACTGAAGCCTGCCAGGCTCCTCTGTCCATGGGATTCTCCTGGCAAGAATACTGGAGTGGGTTGCCATGCCCTCCTCCAGGGGATCTTTCCGACCCAGGGATGGAACCCACGTCTCCTGCATTGGCAGGCAGATTCTCTACCACTGAGCCACCAGGGAAGCTCTTGCTAGCTCCAGAGAAACATAAATTAAAACAGTGGGGCTTTGAGCAACAATACTAGTTCTCAGTGAAACATCAAGTCTATTTCCAGCAGCCACGGGCTATGAATTCTTCCTCCAAAGATGATCTGACAGAATACAATCAAATCCTAGTGTCCCACACATACTCCCAGTGTTAATCCTCAAAACTTGTTTTATCCTGGCTGCTATACCAAATTACCATAGCCTGGGTGGTTTAGACAACAAACACTTATTTTTCACAGTTCTGGAGGCTGGCAGCCCAAGATCAGGGTGTTGGCATGATAAATTTCTGGCAGAAGCCCTCTTCCTGCTAACAGCTGGTCATCGTGTACCCATGCTCACGAGGAGAAGAGCAGAGAGAGAGAGAGAGAGACGAAGCAAGCTCTCTCATCTTATAAGGGCGCTAACACCATTAGTGAGGGCTCCACCTCCCGACCTAATTACCACCTATTACTATCACATTAAGTAAGGTTTCAGCCTATGCATTGTGGGTGTCCACTGCAGAACTACGGGTGTTCTCTTCTCTGTGTCCCCTAGAGCAATGGTTCCCAAAGTGTTACCCTGGACTGGCTTCATTGGCAGCACTGGGAAATTTGTAGAAGTGCAAATTCTCAGGCCCCACCTCAGACCTACTTCCTGAATCAGAAGCTGGCAGTAGAGCCCCACAGTGGATTTTAATAAGCCTCCTGAAGATTCTGCTGCATCATTCAAGTTTAAAGATCACCACTGCAGACTGGATTATGTCCTTGAGGATAGGGACCAAGACTTGTTAAAAGTTGAAATCGTGACACACAGCTCATTGTTGAATACATAAATAGCCTACGCATTTCCCCAGAAAACTTGAATCTATCATTATGTTTTAAAATTAAAAATATCTTTTGAGTACTTCACTAGAAATAGGTGACTCTGTTTCTGGCATCTCTTCTAGGTGCAGTCACCCAATTGTTGTTGCTGTTCTTCAGTCACTAAGTTGTGTCTGACTCTTTGTGATCCCATGAACCATAGTACGCCAGGCTTCCCTGTCCTTCACTATCTCCCGGAGCTTGCTCAAGCTCATGTCCATTGAGTCGGTGATGCCATCCAACCATTTCATCCTCTGTTGCCCTCTTCTTCTCCTGCCCTCAGTCTTTCCCAGCATCAGGGTCTTTTCCAATGAGTTAGCTCTTCACAACAGGTGGCCCAAGTATTGTAACTTCAGCTTCAGCATCAGTCTTTCCAATGAATATTCAGGGTTGATTTCCTTTAGAATTGATTGATTGTCAGCTCCTCATTGCAAAACTCAGACTAAAACTGAAGAAAGTAGGGAAAACCAGTAGACCATTCAGGTATGACCTGAATCAAATCCCTTATGATTATGCTGTAGAGGTGACTAAATTGTTACCTTTCCATTATCTCTTAGATGAGGATTTCTCAACTTTGATACTATTAGCATTTGGACCAGATCATTCTCTGTTATGGGAGTCTGTGTGACGTTTGAC
This sequence comes from Bison bison bison, assembly GCF_000754665.1. Classification (NCBI taxonomy): domain Eukaryota; kingdom Metazoa; phylum Chordata; class Mammalia; order Artiodactyla; family Bovidae; genus Bison; species Bison bison. The sequence continues at coordinate 985,071 of NW_011494628.1, forward strand.
AACATCCTTGGCCTCTGCTCACTAGATGCCTGTAGCATCTACTCAATTGTGAGAATCAAAAAAGTTCCCACACGTTGCCAGATGTCCCCAGGGTTTGGGGACAAAGCTATTACCTGTTGAGAACCACTGCCTTAGATCATTCTGTACCAATGGATTTGAGGTACTCACCTCACACCAGGGATGGTCGCTTTCTGTGCTCTTAGAATGGCTAGGGACGCACACAGGGGTGGGTGGGG